>NC_090649.1:393789624-394089624 GCF_040937935.1 Hyperolius riggenbachi
ACTAGTCCATCTCCTCAGGGGGCATTCTCTGGGTTTTCTTTGTTTTCAAAAGGATTTTCTAAATGGCTGTTGCAAAGTCTAACTGCAAAAATAGTGTGCAAGTGAGTAGGGAGGCTGGCTGGTATATTATTATTATTTAGGCAGTGAAACTGCTGTTCAGGAAATGCTTTTGCAAACAAAGAAAACCCTGAGAATCACCCATGAGGAGATGGACTAGTCCAAAACCTGTCGGTTCTGTCAAATTTTAACTACTTACGTTTTTCGTTGGAGTGGTGCTTTAAAGGAGAAATGCAAAACAGCTGGTGTAGACTGGCGCCACACTGACATCGTATGAAAGACAAATATAGGACACAGAATGTGTTAGCTGAGCTGCAAACTTAGTGAAGTGTAAATAAACATTGTCCAAGCTATCTCGTGTTAATAATTCAGACAGTGTAACAGTTTTGAAATGGATTAAGAAATAGGACATCTGATTAAAGAGCATGAAATTACTTCCAGAGGTCAGATCTCCTCTGCAGTGATTTTCATGCTGCTCTGTAACCGGTACCTGCTGTGATTTAGGAGAGCAATCGTTTCTTACCTATCTGGTCTTCTGGTATGAGCGATTCGATTGGTGGGTCCAGTTCGGAGCTCTGTGATAAGTAATTTTTGACTTGTGTCATGAACTGTCGGATGGTGTGCAGCATGTCTGTGCTGGAGACGTGGCAGTCCTTATTCTCCTGCAGAAAACTGATATAATCCTGGACTAGGCAACCGAAGTAAGTACACTTGTCCTGAGACATGGCTGTGATCTTCTTTATCATCTTCTTCTCTGGGGTCACCAAAGAATTGAACACCCCACTCACTTTGCGCAGGTGAGTTTTCATAATCTTGGAAAAACCCAAAGATCCACGTTTTTTCCGAGACTTCACAGGGGGTGCCATGCTCTCCTGGTCGCTTTCTTCTTCAAAATCCTCCAAGCTGTCACCTTCGTAATACGGAGGGATCATACGGTCATACTCGAAAGAGTCTGACGATGATGTTGAGATGCTCATGTCACTCAAGCGCTGAACCCGCAGTGTGCCTTTACCAGGCGAGTTACAGTTCTGGCTCAGAGTAAGGTTCTGCATGGTCTTCTGTGGAGGTGATTCCTCAGGCTGGGAGTCAAAGGAAGACCTGCAGGAGCTGCTGAGCGATGGGCTCTGGTCGCTGCTTTGCCACCTGTTAATGGTGGCCTGCTTCTTCAAGCGCGGTGGAGGGATGGGAGTAGCAATTTTAGAAGGGGAGTCTAGATTGCTGCTCCTGCTATTAATAAGTGTTTCTGGCATGCTTGGCATTGACTGCACAGATCTGGACAGCTGAAGGCTTGTGCGATGACTGTTAATGGATGGGGGAGGGGGCCTAGGAGGTGGTGATCTAGTCTTCTCTATGCCATTAGCTTCTCGGGCTCTTGTAGTCTCTCTCTTCAAACTTCCCCCAGAGTCCTGGCTGTGCACTTTCAAGAACAGAGGGTTAATGAAACACAGAGCTCCGTTGGTCTGGCTACATTCCAATTCTGAGGGCGTTCTTGTTCGGAGTGAATGCACTCCGTTTATAAGAGGTAGATGATGTGACTCCCTCTTGACGTAGCCTTGGGGGAGAGGCTTGGGAAGGGATGGAGCATATTTTGGTTGTATGTTTACATGAGACTTCCAAAAGTCTAGAAAAGCAACAACAAGAATCATCAGTGCTTTCATATAAAAATCACTTATTCAAACATGTTCCTAACACAAAATGTTAAGTGTAATAAATAACTATACAACTTGAATAAAGAGTGACTTAGACAGCAGACTAAAATTAAGAAACACTTGCTGCCAAATAAACCAGTTAAATACAGGATCTTCTCAAAAAATTAGCATATTGTGATAAAGTTCATTATTTTCTGTAATGTACTGATAAAGGTTAGACTTTCATATATTTTAGATTAAAATACACACAACTGAAGTAGTTCAAGCCTTTTATTGTTTTAATATTGATGATTTTGGCATACAGCTCATGAAAACCCAAAATTCCTATCTCAAAAAATTAGCATATTTCATCCGACCAATAAAAGAAAAGTGTTTTTAAAACAAAAAAAGTCAACCTTCAAATAATTATGTTCAGTTATGCACTCAATACTTGGTCAGGAATCCTTTTGCAGAAATGACTGCTTCAATGCGGCGTGGCATGGAGGCAATCAGCCTGTGGCACAGCTCAGGTGTTATGGAGGCCCAGGATGCTTCGATAGCGGCCTTAATCTCATCCAGAGTGTTGGGTCTTGCGTCTCTCAACTGTCTCTTCACAATATCCCACAGATTCTCTATGGGGTTCAGGTCAGGAGAGTTGGCAGGCCAATTGAGCACAGTAATACCATGGTCAGTAAAGCATTTACCAGTGGTTTTGGCACTGTGAGCAGGTGCCAGGTCGTGCTGAAAAATGAAATCTTCATCTCCATAAAGCTTTTCAGCAGATGGAAGCATGAACCCACTTTTGAACCAGAAACAGCGGCAGAAGCGCCTGACCTGGGCTATAGAGAAGCAGCACTGGACTGTTGCTCAGTGGTCCAAAGTACTTTTTTTCGGATGAAAGCAACTTTTACATGTCATTCGGAACTCAGGGTGCCAGAGTCTGGAGGAAGACTGGGGAGAGGGAAATGTCAAAATGCCTGAAGTCCAGTGTCAAGTACCCACAGTCAGTGATGGTCTGGGGTGCCATGTTAGCTGCTGGTGTTGGTCCACTGTGTTTTATCAAGGGAAGGGTCAATGCAGCTAGCTATCAGGAGATTTTGGAGCACTTCATGCTTCCATCTGCTGAAAAGCTTTATGGAGATGAAGATTTCATTTTTCAGCACGACCCGGCACCTGCTCACAGTGCTAACACCACTGGTAAATGGTTTACTGACCATGGTATTACTGTGCTCAATTGGCCTGCCAACTCTCCTGACCTGGACCCCATAGAGAATCTGTGGGATATTGTGAAGAGATAGTTGAGAGACGCAAGACCCAACACTCTGGATGAGCTTAAGGCCGCTATCGAAGCATCCTGGGCCTCCATAACACCTGAGCAGTGCCACAGGCTGATTGCCTCCATGCCACGCCGCATTGAAGAAGTCATTTCTGCAAAAGGATTCCCGACCAAGTATTGAGTGCATAACTGAACATAATTATTTGAAGGTAACTTTTTTTTTTGTTTTAAAAACACTTTTCTTTTATTGGTCGGATGAAATATGCTAATTTTTTGAGATAGTAATTTTGGGTTTTTATGAGCTGTATGCCAAAATCATCAATATTAAAACAATAAAAGGCTTGAACTACTTCAGTTGAGTGTATTTGAATCTAAAATATATGAAAGTCTAATGTTTATCAGTATATTACAGAAAATAATGAACTTAATCACAATATGCTAATTTTTTGAGAAGATCCTGTATTGTATGTCGATAACAGAATTAAATAACTGAATACACCGCTTTCTTAGCACCATAGTAAACTAGAAAACTAAATGTGGAAAGGAAATATTATTGCTGAATAGATTTAAGGGCCAGTTCACAGGGGCGTCCCACGGCGTCCCAGCCAAATGCATTTCTGCAACGTGCAGAAAAGAATTAGACAGGTTTTCAGCGGCCATCTGCATTTTTTTAGCCCCACAGCGGAACACAGAGGCATGGCGATATGTGATCTTGGAAGCAACCTGTTGCTTCCAGGATCAGCTCAAACGATGGGGAAAAAAGGTTGAACATGTGGCATTTGTGCAAACGGTGGGAAACTAAGGTACTGGCTTAAAGGGACTCCGAGCACCTCTCATGGGCATGCCTTTAAGACAGACGACTTATAACAAAGTCGTGCTATGACCCCTCTGGAGGAGCCTTTTGCAATGGCCATGCGTGTCACTTCCTCTTCCTGCTTCATTCAGTGATGCATTTCTCTAACAGAGAAGACAGGGGTGACCCAGAAGTTATAACATAGCCAAGATGGCAGCCGTGATTTATAAACTGAAATCGAATGAAAACTATTTGGTGTAGAACGAGGCATCAAATGAAAGAGGAGAGCACAAGCTACAGAAAGGTATGCATCTTTAAGTACTTTGCAGTACTGGTCAGAGTCTTAAAGGCATGTTAAAGGCATGCCCATGAGAGGTGCTCGGAGTCCCTTTAAATTATGAGCGCTGCAGATGGGTGTAAACAACATATAATAGACCGTGTGAACTGGCCCCAAATAAGTAGACAACAAAAATAAATGCAACACAGCAGATTCTGTATGGACAGTACTCTCCTGCCAGGGCGCCAACACTATCTATGCTGCTAAAATTGCATGACTAAAACATTGAGATCACACATACCATAGATTAAACAACAAAAGTAGGAACAATTAAAATAATTATAATATTGATGCTAAACAAATTAAGCAGAACTAAAGTCAAAACATTTTGTTTTAGTTGTAAAGTGGGGAAGGTTTTTAACCTCTTTAACCTCTGGTCTATATGCTCAATGAAGGGAACTTCGGTCACTTCCTGTCCTGGTGACACCCTGGGCTTGTGTTCGTCTAATCTCTAATGTAAGCCCATGGTGTCACTGGGAAAGGAAAAAACACTTGACAGTTTCTACTTTTAACACACTAGCAAAAAGGTTTTTGGTTCTGTTTTCTCCATGTAGATGTACCCCGCTACCTAGCCAGACATTGTCAGAGGGAAAAAAAATACACAATAGGGTGTAAGTCCAGGTTCACACTGCACTAAATCATGTTTCATTTAGTGGAACAGATCGGATGCGAACGGATCCTATGCAAAGCAATAGGATCTGTTCACATTAGTCTGTCCGGAGCATATTAAATCTGTGCCTTTCCAATGAGCAGAATGAGTAGCATATCTCACTAGGCTTTGCGAGCAAGTACTGCATCTGAAAGATTCCAAAAACCTACCAGGAAACAACACAGGGGACACCAAGAGCCCAATATAGTGTAGTGTTTGGGGTCAACGTGGGAGCAATAAATGAACAAAGAGGAGGGTACTCCCAAAAACAGGCAACATGTTTACCCTTCCCTTTAGCATGTGTGGGAAAAGACCATTCCCACAGGATCCTTCTCTTCCATGGCCACAGTCCCAACCAAAGTCATTGTAATGATAAGATCCCAGAGGTACTCTAGCCATATTGCTTTTGCCAGTAAGGTCTTGATGAACTTAAACGGAACCTTAACTGAACGGGGGGTAAAGAGTTTCACTTACCTGGGGCTATTACCAGCCCCCTGCAGCAGTCCTGTGCCCTCGGAGCCACTCTGGAATCCTCCGGTCCCCCGCTGTCACTTAGTTTCATTTTTGACGACTCACCAGTCGGCCGGCCGCCGTGCGTATTATTGGACGCATTTCCTACTGCAATTAGCGCTGTTGTGGACCGCAACGCATACAAAAATACGCGTTGCCTCATTCCGCACAAGTAGATATGCAGTCTGCAACAGCGCTAATTGCAGTAGGGAATGCGTCCAATAATACGCATCGCGGCCGGCCGACTGGTGAGTCGTCGAAAACGAAACTAAGTGACAGCGGTGGACCGGAGGATTCCAGAGCGGCTCCGAGGGCACAGGACTGCTGCAGGGGGCTGGTAATAGCCCCAGGTAAGTGAAACTCTTTACCCCCCGTTCAGTTAAGGTTCCCTTTACGTTATCAAGACTCACAAAACAGGTTTCCTAATGTGCTAATAAATTCTTCAGGGTATACGCCTGAAGCAATTCCTCCGAGTAAGATCACCTTTACTATTAAATTTCAGTTTGCAATTAGAATATACATATTTGACCACCTCCTAGTAGCAATGTACCGACCGAACTGTTCGCTAGCGGACAGTTCCCAGTGATCAACGGCAGTTCGCCCACCGGCGAACAGATGGTGATGTTCGATCTGCATCTCCCATACAACATCATTGAGCAAAAAATTACCCCTCACAGTAGTAATTACCCCTCACAGCAGAGGTTGGAGGAGAGTGGAATATATGATACTAGATGCAGTAGGTATGGGAGATAGCAGAGGCTGGAGGAGATGTGAATATGTGACACTAGATGCAGTAGGTAAGGGAGATAACAGAGGATAGAGGAGATGAGAATATATGACACTAGATACAGTAGGTAAGGGAGATAGCAGAGGCTGGAGGAGATTGGAATATATGACACTAGATGCAGTAGGTATGGGAGATAGCAGAGGCTGGATGAGATGAGAATATGTGACACTAGATGCAGTAGGTAAGGGAGATAGAGGATGCAGTAGGTAAGGGAGATAGCAGAGGATGGAGGAGATGAGAATATGTGACACTAGATGCAGTAGGTAAGGGAGATAGCAGAGGCTGGAGGAGATGAGAATATAAGACATTAGATACAGTAGGTAAGGGAGATAGCAGAGGCTGGATGAGATGAGAATATGTGACACTAGATGCAGTAAGTAAGGGAGATAGTAGAGGAAGCAGTAAGTAAGGGAGATAGCAGAGGATGGAGGAGAGTGGAATATATGACACTAGATACAGTAAGTAAGGGAGATAGCAGAGGCTGGAGGAGATGAGAATCTATGACCCTAGATGCAGTAGGTAAGGGAGATAGCAAAGGCTGGAGGAGATGAGAATATGAGACATTAGATACAGTAGGTAAGGGAGATAGAGGCTGGAGGAGATGAGAATATGTGACACTAGATGCAGTAGGTAAGGGAGATAGCAGAGGCTGGAGGAGATGGGAATATGAGACACTAGATACAGTAGGTACGGGAGATAGCAGAGGCTGGAGGAGATGAGAATATGAGACATCAAATGCAGTAGTTAAGGGAGATAGCAGAGGCTGGAGGAGATGGGAATATGAGACACTAGATACAGTAGGTACGGGAGATAGCAGAGGCTGGAGGAGATGAGAATATATGACACTAGATCATGCAGTAGGTAAGGGAGACAGCAGAGGATGCAGTAGGTAAGGGAGATAGCAAAGGCTGGAGGAGATGGGAATATGTGACACTAGATGCAGTAGGTAAGGGAGATAGCAGATGCTGGAGGAGATGAGAATATGAGACATTAGATGCAGTAGGTAAGGGAGATAGCAGAGGATGCAGTAGGTAAGGGAAATAGCAGAGGCTGGAGGAGATGAGAATATGAGACACTAAATGCAGTAGGAAAGGGAGATAGCAGAGGCTGGAGGAAATGAGAATATGTGACACTAGATGCAGTAGGTAAGGGAGATAGCAGAGGATGCAGTAGGTAAGGGAGATAGCAGAGGATGGAGGAGATGAGAATATGTGACACTAGATGCAGTAGGTAAGGGAGATAGCAGAGGCTTGAGGAGATGAGAATATGTGACACTAGATGCAGTAGGTAAGGGAGATAGCAGAGGCTGGAGGAGATGAGAATATGATACACTAGATGCAGTAGGTAAGGGAGATAGCAGAGGCTGGAGGAGATGAGAATATGTGACACTAGATGCAGTAGGTAAGGGAGATAGCAGAGGATGCAGTAGGTAAGGGAGATAGCAGAGGATGCAGTAGGTAAGGGAGATAGCAGAGGCTGGAGGAGATGAGAATATGTGACACTAGATGCAGTAGGTAAGGGAGATAGTAGAGGTGGCAGTAGGTAAGGGAGATAGCAGAGGATGCAGTAGGTAAGGGAGATAGCAGAGGCTGGAGGAGATTAGAATATGTGACACTAGATGCAGTAGGTAAGGGAGATAGCAGAGGATGCAGTAGGTAAGGGAGATAGCAGAGGCTGGAGGAGTTGAGAATATGAGACACCAAATGCAGTAGGTAAGGGAGATTGCAGAGGCTGGAGAAGATGAGAATATGTGACACTAGATCATGCAGTAGGTAAGGGAGACAGCAGAGGATGCAGTAGGTAAGGGAGATAGTAGAGGCTGGAGGAGATGAGAATATGTGACACTAGATGCAGTAGGTAAGGGAGATAGCAGAGGTGGCAGTAGGTAAGGGAGATAGCAGAGGATGCAGTAGGTAAGGGAGATAGCAGAGGCTGGAGGAGATTAGAATATGTGACACTAGATGCAGTAGGTAAGGGAGATAGCAGAGGATGCAGTAGGTAAGGGAGATAGCAGAGGCTGAAGGAGATGAGAATATGAGACACCAAATGCAGTAGGTAAGGGAGATAGCAGAGGCTGGAGGAGATGGGAATATGAGACACTAGATACAGTAGGTACGGGAGATAGCAGAGGCTGGAGGAGATGAGAATATGTGACACTAGATGCAGTAGGTAAGGGAGATAGCAGAGGCTTGAGGAGATGAGAATATGTGACACTAGATGCAGTAGGTAAGGGAGATAGCAGAGGCTGGAAGAGATGAGAATATGAGACACTAGATGCAGTAGGTAAGGGAGATAGCAGAGGCTGGAGGAGATGAGAATATGTGACACTAGATGCAGTAGGTAAGGGAGATAGCAGAGGATGCAGTAGGTAAGGGAGATAGCAGAGGATGCAGTAGGTAAGGGAGATAGCAGAGGCTGGAGGAGATGAGAATATGTGACACTAGATGCAGTAGGTAAGGGAGATAGTAGAGGTGGCAGTAGGTAAGGGAGATAGCAGAGGATGCAGTAGGTAAGGGAGATAGCAGAGGCTGGAGGAGATTAGAATATGTGACACTAGATGCAGTAGGTAAGGGAGATAGCAGAGGATGCAGTAGGTAAGGGAGATAGCAGAGGCTGGAGGAGTTGAGAATATGAGACACCAAATGCAGTAGGTAAGGGAGATAGCAGAGGCTGGAGAAGATGAGAATATGTGACACTAGATCATGCAGTAGGTAAGGGAGACAGCAGAGGATGCAGTAGGTAAGGGAGATAGTAGAGGCTGGAGGAGATGAGAATATGTGACACTAGATGCAGTAGGTAAGGGAGATAGCAGAGGTGGCAGTAGGTAAGGGAGATAGCAGAGGATGCAGTAGGTAAGGGAGATAGCAGAGGCTGGAGGAGATTAGAATATGTGACACTAGATGCAGTAGGTAAGGGAGATAGCAGAGGATGCAGTAGGTAAGGGAGATAGCAGAGGCTGAAGGAGATGAGAATATGAGACACCAAATGCAGTAGGTAAGGGAGATAGCAGAGGCTGGAGGAGATGGGAATATGAGACACTAGATACAGTAGGTACGGGAGATAGCAGAGGCTGGAGGAGATGAGAATATGAGACATCAAATGCAGTAGGTAAGGGAGATAGCAGAGGCTGGAGGAGATGGGAATATGAGACACTAGATACAGTAGGTACGGGAGATAGCAGAGGCTGGAGGAGATGAGAATATATGACACTAGATCATGCAGTAGGTAAGGGAGACAGCAGAGGATGCAGTAGGTAAGGGAGATAGCAGAGGCTGGAGGAGATGAGAATATATGACACTAGATGCAGTAGGTAAGGGAGATAGCAAAGGCTGGAGGAGATGAGATTATGAGACATTAGATACAGTAGGCCAGGGTATAGGTTGAGGTTGGAGGAGATACAAGAATGAAAGGAAGGTGGATGCAACGAAATAACCACTGCACAAAAAGGGAGCCTACAGGACAAAGATCAGTTCAAAAGGGGGCAAAACTTAATTGTTCAATCAGATCTTCAGAAGAGTGTGATAGATAACAAACACACATTTGTCACTTTATGAAGACATTTAAATGCATTATGCACAGAATATAAAGCATGGCTAAAACAAAAATGCTCTGTGCTCACTGATGTACAATGAATGTATGTCTTCTTGAACAGCAAAAAAAGGCGGGTTCTGCAGAAAGAGCATGCAAGGCAAAGAGATGAAAGATCCTCTTTTTTTCTCCCACTCAGTGAAATGCTGCCCAGATCATCAGCTGCTCAGTTTTTTTTCCTCCTCGGAGTGCCTGTAAACACACAGCTGCACGAGCCATGATTGCAAAACTTGGACTTGTGCAGAGTGCGTGCTAAGAAAAATGACATACTCTGTGCTTTTCAAGGCTATAACAATGAGTAACAGGAAACTCTGCTAAGACGTCTAACATATGTCTGCCCTATTTGTCGGAAGGCCCAAGACAGATCAGGCATAGTATGAAAGTCAAGCAAAACTGTTTATGCTAAATGGTCCAAGTAGGCTGACAGGAAGTCTGTTTGCTGTTAGTTTCTAAAGATAGTAAAATTACATTTTGCTTTAAATGATAAATGCAATTATAACCTATGCTACTCAGGGCCACTAGCTGGAATGCACAACCTCCAGACACTTTGGTGTAGGTGGCAGAGACATCTAGAGTGTGAGCCTGACTTCCTCTGTGCAGCAGAGGCAAGTTATAACAATAGATGCTACAACTCTTTCTTCCAGCCACTAGAGGGTGCAGCACAGTAAACCAATACTGGCGCCTCTCCATCAGGATAAAGGTGGCCACACACCATACAATTTTTTAAATATCTGTTCAATGTAAGAATTGCAATCAATTTTTCTGACTGATTGTAACATTTCAAAAAATATGACCAATGTACCACACACGTGTTAAATTTTTCCCCAATTATGATAAAAATGATTGGAAACTCAGAAAAAAATTGCTTGGGTGTGTATATTAATAAATTGACAATCTAACACACACCATACAATCTTTAGAGAAATTGAAGAAAAATATCTGGCATTCCGGATAGATAAAAATCGAAAAAAAAACGGGAAATCCGATCGGATTTTTCAGTCGAATTGAAAAAAAGCTTTCGATTTTTTCGGGAGATCCGATCGTTTTTATCGAATTGCTGTAAAATCGGATCATTTTATTGTATCGTGTGTGGCCACCTTCACAATGATATCTACCAAGCTGCCTTAACCTAGTTTACTGCACACATCCTGCAGTCAATTCACTAGCCTTTCAGCTACTCATCTTGTTGTCTGATATGTCACTGATGATGATGGGAAACTCCTGACATTAAAAGAGCACCTGTAACAACTTATAGCAGAACATCAAAAATTATTCAGGGCAACCTCTTTTACATTAATTATCCTGGTTTAAGCATTAGAAACGCTTCTTATAGCCATATATTGTGGTATATTGGTATGTAACCCCGCCCTCCCAGTGATGTTTAGCCTAGGCTTGATGTCATGCAGCCTACTGCCCAGGGCCTGCTGGGAGATCAACTGACATTCCTGCTTACTACACAGATGAGGGAAAATAACATCCCATAATTATTCTCCTTGCCATCAGTAAAGATGCTGACATCACTGACATACCGCAATAAAGGGCATTTAAGGGAGCCGTCCGTTGCTTTCCTCTCCTCCTTTGCTGACTGAACTACATAAGAGCATGCACCCTATGTCCTTGGCTGGTACTGAAGTCCCGTCCATGCTGCATTTGGTGCCAGTTTCTTTGCTGTTTCCCCAGTGAAATGTGATGTTACTTGTAGGTCATTTTCCCTTACTGTGGTGAGTCGCATCACGGTACTCGCCCCCTCACCCCAGCAGCTAGTCAGAGTGGCACAGTGCAATTTTTAATCTGCAGTGCAGTGCGATTGTTCCAAATCACATCACACCAGTATGAAAGGACCCTGAAAGAAACGTAGACTACTACCTACTACTGACTGGCTGTATTTAGACTCTATTAGAAGAAGCCGTTGTCTTAAACCGATGTTTGAGGCTGGTTTCACACTGGATATTGGTATTAACGATGTGGTGCGCCCGCCGCCAAAAACAGGCCTTCAGGGAAAACCATGTTAGTACACGGTGTTCCCTGTCTGGCATCTGTCCAAACAGGAAGAGACACGCGCTTGCGGTCACTTCCTGTTTAAGTTATGCGGAAATGCACGGAAACGTATTGTAAAAATACATTTCTGTGCATGTACACCGCGAAGTTGCAATGCCAATGTGTTTAAAGAACCCCGCGTTGCAATAGACTGACATGATTTCCGGGCCGACCCAGATTGCTGCAGGAGCCGCGCGGTAACATAGGTATGCGCTAGCGGTACATCGGGCACTTCTGGCAACGTGGGAAGTATCAACTTTCCCATAGACTTTCATTAGGCTGTGGTAGCAGTGCGTCAATTTGCCGCGCCGTGCCAGTGTGAAAGGGCCCTCAAGTTAGAAAACAGATGGGCTGAAGTACCATACATGGAGCTCCAACTCCACATACAATCTAATGCAGTTCTATTACATGTACCTATCAAAGGAGTCTTTACTGTTATGTAATATTTTTCCAGGTATGGCTTTTATCTCTGTAGAAAATTTTCCATTCTGGCTCTCAGATGCCACCAACATGTTAGATTTTACATCTTTCATCTGTTTGCCTTGAAGGACTCAATAAAAATAAATGAGGTAAGCTATAACATGTGTACAGTGAATGTGTGACCCACCTGCCTGAGTGTCCAATGTTGAAAGGCACACAGCTACAAGCCTCAACAAAACACTTTGAAAAGAAGCACATTTAAAAGCTCTGTGATCCACTCACCAATTCCCAGCTGAGAAATCTCTTCCAGCTCAGCCTCTGACTTTGCTGTTGCAATAGCATGGGGCAGCTTCAAGGTGAATGGAAGAACATCCCTGAAAGTAAAAACCACATACCTCACTAAAGCATCATGAAAGCAAAACTAAATACAGCAGTGATATATATATATATAAAGTACTGTAGAACATTTATCAGAAAGAGGTGATATTACTTCCTTGGCCAGGAGTAACCACATCGGTCCAATGTATTACATCTTGGAGGATTTATGGGGATCTCAAGAACATAAAGTGAGGGGAAAAAATGGGAGACAAAGGCTGTTGTAAAAATTCAGAGGAAGTTGTAGCGCCTTCCACATTATGAAAGCTATTCTCTTCCAGTAGTTGGGCTTAAAAGAGAAATTCTAAAACGTAGAGTTAGATATTCATCTTGGGAGGAGATCCTCCATAAGCTTCTCATGTCTTTCTCCAGACACCGGGACCCCCTGGAACTTCACGGCCGCACGCTGTACGTGAATAAGCGCGGCTGTACTGAGCCTGCCCAGTAGCACGGACCCACAGCCAAATAAGACAATCCCGATCAAGTCCATGCTACTGAGCAGGAGCGGTTGACAAAGGGTTCGTCAATGGTTTTTGGGAGGACACGGCACTGCAACAGCGCTAGAGCGAAAAAATTGTAAAATGTAAAATACATACTGTATGTACACATATTTATAAGAACATTTCTCCCAGATTACAATGTACTATATGTTCTATTTCCCCCATGTGGCTGTTTGCTTACAGAAGGTAGTAAAAGTCTGACTGATCTGCCAAGTTTTGAAATAATCCATCTCCACGTGCAGATTTACACTACTTACTGTAAGTCATAGGAACAGGAGAAAATAAATTGATAGTGCATATTATATACAGTACATGCCTTATATGCATATGTACACACATATTTTACACTTTTCCATGATTGTAGTGTCCTTTTATGTTGGGGAGAACAGCATTGAGTTGATTGGGGTTGGTAGGGGCATCAATTGGGGTAACAATGTGGAACTGGGGACAAGAAAGATTGCATCTTATAGAAGATTGAGAAAACAATTGATATCTCTAGCAGGAATCTGCAAAATATGGATTGCACTGCTGCCATTGCTAGCCCAGCACTGCTCATTGCAAAGGAGTGTTGCCATGACTTGTGTACTGCTCACCCCTGCACCACCCCCATGCTCCCACCACACCCAATTAATAAGAAGTCAACCTTTCCAGCTAGAGTTATTCTTTACACTCCTATTGTTACAGGAAATATTTCTAGTCTGAAGAAGCAGCTGGTCTTAAGAGTTGGGACAGGATCACATGCAACCCACTTTAAAAAGCTTTGTCCCCTTTAGTGGGATGAGTTCACAGTTTGAAAGGAAAGTTTATTTGAGGATACCTAGGAAATGCGAGCCAAAAACCCCGCTGTATAGAAGCGCCTGGAAACTCTCCAGAAGTCTATATGAATGAACAGCACGTGAGCTCAGTGTGAGCGGAGTGCTCTGCCAGTCAGGGTATGCTGTTGCTGGGTAAAAATCACATTCTATATTAATAAGAAAGCACCAACTGAACAATATAAAATAAATGTCTCCAGTTACAAGATATAGGCTGGTCTCCAGGTTCAGATAGTTTCACAGTGCTGTGTAGCCATTTTTCAGCAGAGCTTATTGTTATCTGTGTAGAAACCGCTTGATTAACGGATGAGGCCTGTTTTACACCTGGCTGGAGTGCGATGCTCCGCCCCCTCCACCAAAAATAGATTCATATGACCCTGTCCCTGTGGCAGAGTGCAGTGACAGTGTCATATGCATAGCGCCATGCCTCCCGCAAGCCCTTCTCCGCCCCTCACCCAGCGACGTATTTCCTGCTGGACAGGAAGTACGTCACTGGGATTCCCGGCTTCCCATTGTATTTGTGTCACTCACCTAGTGATGTATTCCCTGCTGGACAGGAAGTATTTATGTCATTACCCGCATGCGCACCGCCAACGTATTTAAAGTTTCTGCATCAGCCTTTGACCTACATGTGTTGGGTCGCTACAGAAGTCCAACGGTAATGCGCTGTTTACTTTGCGGCAGGTCAGCGGCGTTTTGGACACTTCAGGCGCAACGTGACGTGGTTTGTGTACTTGGACCCTTAGATTCTCATTGCTGTTGTGTTACTCTGCGTTGAGAAAGGGTAACGCAACACAAAGAAAGTGGCCAAGTGTAAAAGGAGCCTAAAAGGACCTGGTCAACAGCCACTTCCTGCAGAACAGATGTCAGACTACATATCCCAGAATCCCTGCTTAAGGGTCCTTTCATACTTATGTGCAGTGCCATCCATTCTGATGCACCGCACATTTTGTGCAACATGCAAGGTAATGTTTAATTATAAGCGATGCAGAGAGGACCAGGGCATTCAATGGCAGAGAACACAGACAAACACCACGACAACGTGTCGGCCAACACATCCTTCCTCAAGATTTAAGGAAGGGCCTGTTGGCCTGAAAGTTGTGCCAATGTTTGTCTGTGTATTCTGACATTGCATTAATATATTAATCTGCTACAAGCACTACATGGTTGACCACTGGTCCTTTCTGTATCGTGTTGGATTGTTTGGGGAGTGGTCAGGGGCGGCACCAGGGGGGTGCTTTGGGGTGCTCCCCTAGAATTGTCCAAGCACCCCCAAAGCAACCCCTGGCGTGAACTGACTTCAGGCGTCTAAGAGACGCCGAGTCAGTTCACAGCGGCAGCCCGAAGCAGGGATATTTCCTGCTTTACTGAAGGAAGCAATCATCAGGCCTCTCCTCAAAAAACCCTCCCTGGACCCAGATGCAATGACCAGCTACAGACCTGTCTCTAACCTTCCCTTTCTGGGCAAGCTAATTGAAAAAGCTGTTTACCTCCAGCTAGAAGCCAAAATCCTACAAAACAACAGTTATGACCCATTCCAGTCTGGCTTCAGGAAACACCACAGCACTGAAACGGCCCTCATCCAAATATGCAACCACCTGCTCATGGCAAGAGACAGAGGAGAGTGCTCCATCCTCATACTGCTAGACCTTTCTGCAGCCTTTGATACAGTTGACCATGACATCTTGATAAACAGGCTACAGGAATACTGCGGCATTGATGGCATAGTTCTTCAGTGGTTCCAATCCTTCTTGAGTGGCAGAACCCACAAAGTGTCTATGGGGCCCTTCCTGTCCACCCCTGTATCACTTAGGTATGGGGTGCCCCAGGGCTCAATCCTCTCTCCCCTGCTTTTCACGATTTACATGTTACCGCTGGGAAAACTAATCCAAAAACATGGCCTGACATACCACTGCTATGCAGACGACACTCAACTATATCTTTCCTTCAAGCCTGGTGTGACAGACCCAACTCTAACTATAAACGCCTGCTTACGTGAACTACAGCAATGGATGAATGACAACTGGCTGAAACTAAATGCAGACAAAACTGAAGTCCTTCTGATAGGAGGGCAGAGCATGATAACAAAACAACTTAACTTGCAGTCTTCACCACTGGGAATAGGAGGCACGGATCTGCGCAGCTCTGATCATGTGCGTAGCCTGGGAGTTCTAATTGATTGGGATTTAAACTTCAGAACTCAAATCTCTGCTGTGGTGAAATCATCCTATTTTCACCTGAAGAACATTGCAAAAATCAAGCACCTCATACCCCCAGAAGATCTGCCAACCTTAGTCCACGCCTTCATCACATCCCGACTGGACTACTGCAATGCTCTCTACACTGGCCTTCCAAAAAAGGTCTTGTACCGACTACAGCTGATACAGAATACTGCTGCCAGACTGCTAACCAACCAACCCCGTCACTGCCACATAATGCCAGTCCTGCACTCCCTTCACTGGCTACCTATAGAATGGAGGGTCCTATTCAAGATCGGCCTACTGACATTTAAATCCCTGAATAATCTAGGCCCTGGATACATGAAAGATATGTTACAGCTGCGTAGCAATCCCCGCATTCTCAGATCAACAGGTTCTAATAATCTAGTCATACCCAGAGTACACCTGGAAACTTTTGGTCCCAGAGCCTTCTGTCATGCTGCCCCTACGTTTTGGAACTCCTTACCTCAACAGATCAGGACAGCTCCATCCCTGGACGTGTTTAAATCCAGACTGAAAACCCACCTGTTCAGTTTGGCATTTGCAGAAATATAACTTTTGTTGTGTGAATACTTCATCCTACTAATTACTGAATCTGAGAGAGCCTAAGCGCTTTGAGTCCTATGGGAGAAAAGCGCTATAGAAATGTTATTGTATTGTATTGTATTGTATTACGGTAAGATGGCTTCCGAAAGACCTGCTCTGCAGACTTCGAGTCTGCAGTGCAGGGCTTCGGGCGGCCATTTTCCTGTAGCCCTGCTCTCAACATGCAGGCAGGAAGTCACGTGACATCAGGAAGGAAGAGGATCGTGGGAGCTGCGCGCCACAAGGAGGTCGGGACAGGAGGAGGTCGGGACAGGAGGTCTTCTGACTGTAGGTGAGTAAATGGGTTTTTCTTTTTCAACAGGTGCTGCTGCTGATTGTGGTCAGAACTGCTGAGGATTGTGCATATTGTGGTCAGATCTGCTGAGGATTGCGCATAGTGGGGTCATATCTGCTAACGATTGTGCATATTGGGGTCATATCTGCTAACGATTGTGCATATTGGGGTCATATCTGCTAACGATTGTGCATATTGGGGTCAGATCTGCTAAAGATTGTGCATATTGGGGTCAGATCTGCTAACGATTGTGCATATTGGGGTCAGATCTGCTAACGATTGTGCATATTGGGGTCAGATCTGCTAACGATTGTGCATATTGGGGTCAGATCTGCTAATGATTTTGCATATTGGGGTCAGATCTGCTAACGATTTTGCATATTGGGGTCAGATCTGCTAACGATTGTGCATATTGGGGTCAGATCTGCTAACGATTGTGCATATTGGGGTAAGATCTGCTAACGATTGTGAATATTGGGGTCAGATCTGCTAACGATTGTGCATATTGGGGTCAGATCTGCCAAATTATTGAACGTGTTTTTTGTTCAAATCTGCTCACATTACGTGTATTTTCTTGAGAAAACCTGCACAATTATGTAAATTTTCTCGGGAAAGGGTCACCAAAACTTGGGCCCTCTGTCTTTGCGTTCCACTTTTAAAGGGAACTCGAGGTGAGAATAATATTGAGGCTGCCATATTTATCTCCTTTTAAGCAATACCAGTTGCCTGGCTGCCGTGCTGGTCCTCTGCCTCTTATTCTTTCAACCATAGACGCTGAACAAGCATGCAGCAGGTCAGGGGTTTCTGACAATATTGTCAGAACTGACAAGATTAGCTGCATGCTTGTTTCTGGTGTAATTCAGTTCACTACTGCAGCCAAATAGATCAGCAGGGCTGCCAGGCAACTAGAATTGTTTAAAAGGAAATAAATATGGCAGCCTCCATATCACGCTCACCCCGGGTTCACTTTAAATTACAGTTAGCCCCGCCCTCATCCGGTCATGACCACGCCCAATTTTTTGCCGCAGGTTGTAGCCACACCCATGTTTTGCTTTGGCGCACGAAGCGCGCCGCAGGTCATCAACTACCCCGGAAATTGGTTCAGCACCTGCATAGCACCCCCTAAAAAAATTTCCTGGAGCCGCCACTGGGAGTGGTGGTCTCCCTGGGTCTGGTGGCTCCCAGCTAAATAAGAGACAGCCTGCAGGGCACGTTGCTATATACTGTATATTCATTCTAAAGTCCAATCTGCTAAGAATATTTGCACTGTCCTCAGGTGTAGCTATTTGACCGGCAACTAATAGTAGTAGTTCCAAGGATAAGCAAATTGCATGCACAACTCTGATCCGTGTTTGCCTAGTAGGCATGTGCTTTTTCTATCTAAGAACTACTCAGCATGCCAAATAGCTACACCGGAGGACAGTGCTAGAACTCTGGCCGGAGCAGAGGAACGGGAAGGCTTTATGGTACCCAGAGCTTTTCCTCTGCTAAGGAAAGTATCAAACATGAAGTGAATTTCTGCACATTAACTTTGCTTTAAAGGACAACTGAACTGAGAGGGATATGGAGGCTGCCATATAGATTTCCTTGTACAAGTTACCAGGCTGTCCTGCTGATCCTCTGCCTCCAATACTTTTAGCCATAGACCCGGAACAAATGTGCAGATCAGGTGTTTCTGATATTATTGTCAGATCTGACAAGATTAGCTACATGCTTGTTTCTGGTGTTATTCAGACACTAATGCAGCCAAATAGATCAGTGGGACTACCAGGCTACTAGTATTGTTAAAAGTAAATATGGCAACCTACACATTCTTCTCACTTCTGTTGTCCTAGAATTATGCAACACACAGGCGCAAAGGAAAAATGTAATGGTCCTCTGCTGTTATGAAGTGATGAATTATGGGTATTCTATTTCAGACTGGGGAAGTAAACACATGTAAATAGGCTTCTCTGGGTTCCTGTACCCTGCACTGCTCTTTGCACTGCTTTACTTAAAGAAAACCTGTACTGAAAATAAAAGTCAAAATAAGCATACACAAGTCATACTTACCTTCCATGTAGTCTACTCCTCAGTGTCTTTCTCCTGTCCCGCGTCCTATTTGTTCACTATGATCAAGGGAATTTTCCGTCCTCCATTTTGAAAATAGCCATTACCCCATAACAGCTTTCTGGTCAGCACACAGTTAAACTGTAACATCGCCCACTTGAGCCATAGGGAAACATGAACATTACCTGGTACATCAGTTATCCTCTCAGCTATAACTGACAGCAACTGATATTTTACTGACAGCAACTGATATATTTCAGATCTGACAAAATATTGTCAGAACTGGATGGGATTATTGTCAGAAGAAAATGGTGAGCTTCTGAGAGGAACTGATGGCAAGGTAACTATGCAATGTTCATTTGAAGTTACCTCATGTGTTTAGTTTAAATATTTTTACTGAGTACAGGTTCTCTTTAAGGCTGAAAATTATAGCAAATGTTGATAAGCTCGCAAGGGCAGGGCTCTCTCCCCCTTTTGTGTCTTGGAAATCATTATACATTTTATTCATCCTGTTACTTTTATCACTGTCATTACCAATTCTTTATCTTATATTCTGTATTTTGTATTGTTTTTGTATTTTAAACGCAAAAATTGGACAAGCACCATCATACCTGAACAATAATACTAGGCTAACAAAGGGTAATGATAAATAAGACCACAATGGCTATCATTCATAAACTTGCTGGCGGTAAGGAGAACCCGTGCGGGAGAATACCGCCGTCGGTAGTTTAGCCTTCTGGATGGTCATTCATAAACATTGTGCCTGGTGCGGTAGCAGTGCGGAGGTTTTCTGGAGAATGGTGTCGGTAGGCGGGCGGTAGGCATGCGGAAACAGAAAAGCTGCCCGATTCCCTCCATGCGGTGTTCTCTCTGTTGCTGTGTGGGAGGTCCGTCCCATTCACTTACAAGGACTCTGCAAGTTTCCTGCTACATCCAGGGGATCGGTAATCCCCGTCCGCATACCGCTATGCGGAAATGTTTATGAATGAACATTTTGATACTTTTTCTGGATACATGCGTATCAACACCGCACAAGGTGGTACGTTGTCACTCTGCACGGGAATGTCAGCTCCGCATACGGAAAGAGGCTTTATGAATACACAACTTGCTCAGTGCTCGGTAAAGTCAGCGGTATTATGCATTTCCGCATGCGGGAATGCTTTATGAATGATAGCCATTGTGTGCAGAAAGGCCAAATGACTAACCTATGCTCAAAATGAAGAAAAAGATATGGCCCTGCAAAAAACCGCACCACAATATGTACGGAAAAGAACAAAATAGCCTTTATTGATCCATAACAATATTTAAAACCATAAAATGATACATCATGGCACAATACAATAATGAAATGCAGTTGTAATACAAAATACTTTCCTCAAATCCCACTGTAGAAAGAGTAAAAGCATATAATATGCATATGAATCGTGCTAAACCACAACCGGCAAGTAGGAATAAAGTGTAGTAGAGGGTGAATGATGGCAGCCAAGGAAAGAAAATCAACTGTGTACACCAAGACACCCTGCAGAGTAAAGCAGGGTGAACGAGATATCAAAAAATGGCAGAATGACAAGGGTCTGTGGCTGGACCAGCTGAAAAGTGCGTGCTGATAGAGCCGATGGCCCGGGCTGTGAAAACCCAAAAGGTGTGGTGAATGAGAAGCCAGCAGCGTGCGTGGTATGAGAAGCTTACCGGGTGGAGAGGGACAAGAGGACGTGTGTGCCAGAAGCCGTCGCGATTCGCCGCATCAAGCAGCTTCTTCCGGGCATTTGTTTTTGTATTTTGTCACCAATTATGTGTCTTGTATATTGGTGTACACCATTATCTGTATTATTATGTACCCCATGTTGGTTTCTTACTTTGTACAGGGCCACGGGATATGTTAGCGCTCTATAAATCAATAATAATAATTAACCAATGTAGTCTAAAGAAGTAAAACATTTTCCAAATTCAGACTGGCATATTAACAACAGTTTCCTGCGAGGTGACAGGATGTTTTTTTTACAAGTTCATGGAGTATGAAGTGCGATTCATTGTTCCTAGGCCTTCTACAAATCATGACTTAACTTCTGTTTTCTTCTTAAATCCGGGTTAGGGAAAAGTCCCTTGGGAAGTGGAAAATAAGATCACGCTGCAGCCAGCGGTGGCACAAAGCTGTCATTAGCCAGCTCTGTCCGCAGAGCACTCAGGAGCATCGGGTGCAGATGACCCCGCGTCGCCTCCTTTCATAGGAGCCGATATTATTACATCTTTCCTTGGTCTGCGGCCCAGACTAACATTATCCTCACTGACCCAGTAACATCAGATTCCTTTACAAGAGTTCCTTAAACATACACACAGCTATCATAATGCTCCCCCTCTGCAGCTGAAACCGCAGATTTTTCTCATCATAATAAAAGCAACAACAGCCTTTAAACACAGCATTTAAATGCAGGACATTGTAATGTTCAGATTACACTGATAATGCATAGAGTACTGCAATTAAAAACAAACCTCTCACTAAAAGGAATTACAAGCCCTTTAGCCGCCATGAATAAAACACATTACGGGGAAATGTAAATTGAAATTGAATGGAGCTGTAGCCTAATTTTTTCATCCTTTTCCGTGGGGCACCCTCACACTCCCAACCTTCGATACTCAAGGGTGCCGATATTTAGTGGGCGCCCATTTTTGTTGTGGGGGTTTAGAGTGTGTAGGTGTGGTGAGAGCGGCCATAGGGAGGATTAAGGTGAGCTGCCCACTGCGGGGTTAGGCACCATAGTGGGGGGGGGGGGGGGGTATTAGTTGCCCACTGGGAGGGGGGGGGATTATTAGTTACCCACCAGGGGAAGGTTCTGTGTGAGAGTAGGGAGAGGTTAGGTCATAGTAAAATATCGGCAAATAATACAGATATTTCATTATATCAATTACGTAAGCAGTAGAATATCTGTAAATTTACTTATATTATACTACCGTTACTTTCTGTATCCTTAAGCAATTCTTTTTCCAGTTAATTAGTAGCAGGGCTGCCATCAGAAATTTTGGGGCCCCTCACACATCATCAGGGCTGGGCCCCCCTCTCTGGGCCCACCCACTGGTTGCTGTACCCGCCCACTAGCAACCACACACATGGCTCCGACACTGAAGAAAGCGGCATGCACAGTGTGATGCTGCAAAAAGTGGGCGTGACCATGGCATGTTGTAAGTGGAGCCAAATACTAGCAAAATACAGATAGTCCCCAGTTAACAAGCCAAGTATAGGTGGTGCTTAGCGGGCTCGCTCATCTGCTCCCCACGTTCAAGCACTGATGTCACTCTTCTCTCAGTGCTGAAACGCTTTGTGCTGCTTAGTGAGCCACAGGCTCACAGCCAGCAGATGCGGCCCTTCCATCGCTTTTGGGGGGCCCGGGGCCCCCAGAATCCCTGGGCCCCTCACTGCAGTGTCAGTTGTCCCCCCCTGATGGCTGCCCTGATTAGTGGGTGGCGTTTTCATGGAGCAGGCAGGGTGGGTAGAACAACGTCTTCAGCTTGGTCAGCCAAGAAGATCTGCCAGGCTGATTGTCCACTGGGAGTGCTGTATAAATGATAAGATTCTTCTCAGAGGTGATCCTGACCGGCCACCTCGGCCAAGAACCACCTGGCATGTGTACAAAGCTTCAGTTTAAGAGGGTGCCCCTCATGACTTAACCCATGGCTTAGCTTTTTTTGGCCTTTATTCAATTAACTTTTCTCCTGAGGTTTCCCACCTTATAAATAAAAAACTTTTGAAACCCCCAGCAAGTAAGAAATAAGATTTATACTACTTTTTACCTATTTTTCCAGGTGTTAGATGCTGAATGTTGAAAAGTTATTTTGTAGGATAACAAGAAAAAAAATCTCCTGTGAGAAAACGCAGGAGAATTATAAATGGAATAAAACGCAGGAGAAATATTAATTGAAATTGGACCCTTGTCTGTTATCTCATTAATTATCATCTCCTTATACTGGAGGTAAAACGTAAGTAAGGTGAGATGATTCCTGAGATTTCTGAACCAACCTCTTTGATTCATAAAATGTGCTGGCCTGTTTTAAAACATGTGGATAGATTAGCTGGATTCTACCACAAAACTGGGAATAAGGTGTGGTAGGGACATTAGATTGCTGGAGACATTAAGGCAAAAACTGTTTTTTTTTTTTTTGTTTGTTTGTTTTTTTGTCCATTACTACAGATAACAGAAACTGGTATAATGAATCCTATGTTAATCTCTTCTGGACCGGAATGCTGTGACCGTTTTAAGACCAGAGCTATCTGTGCCCTTTTAGGTGCAGTGATTGCTGTCATTGGCTCAACATACAGAAGCTGTGCTGTCAGCGTGACAGCAGAGCGAGCAGGTACAGCGGCACAAACAGTAGCGGGAACGGGGAGAGCGAGCGGGGCAGATGATTGATATCGATGCCCTGGCAGAGATAGCAGCTCCCAAACGGGGTGTAGATTTCAATTACCAAGGTCCGGAAGTGGTTAATCAATAGGATCCATTTACACGAGCACCTTGTAATGGATCCATTGCATACGATATGGCCGGAAAACGCAAACCTGCGCGATTTTTCTGGATAAACAGATGCATTTCCTATAGAAACCTATGGTGGAAACGCATTCCCTTCTGACTCCACGAGGACATCAAAGGAGCACCAGAGCAGATCGTGCACAGTCCTCTCCACCTGGCAATTTGCAATACCACCCCCAGTGTGGCCCGAGCCTAAAGGGGCCCATCATAGACTGGTCGATTTCAGCCATCGATCGATCAGAAATCGATTCTTTCAAATCTATCGATTTGTGGACGATTTTGATGGATTTTATCTATCTGACTGGATGGAAGATATAGGTCGATCTGCTGCTAGTAGCAGATCCATGGCCTATAGAGTTGCGTTGGATCTAATGAAGCAATAATGCATTTAGATACTGTAGGTTTCCAATAGATTTCATTCTGAAATCTATTTGAAATCTATTCCTAGTGTGTGGCACACATCAGATAGGTTCCTGTCAGATTCCACTTGACAGAAATCTATCTGATGGTCGAATCTGCTGCAAATCTATAAGTGTATGTTCACCTTTAGTGATATGAGTTGTTCAACTTTCTCTGTAAATCACTGTGGAAAAGGTGTCAGTATATAATAATACTACCGGCATCGCAAAGACCTATAAAAAGGACATTTAATGGAAAATTAACACAGACTATAATGGGAAAACCTTATAACACTTAACCCAGTAATACATTTTGGACGAGACCCCTCTTCCTAATGCTCCATTAGCTTGTGTTCCTTCCATAAGTACACAGCACATGGTGAGAGTGATGCTAATGGGGACGGTCCCTGCTTTTACACAATGTTCCCCAGAAGAATGTGTTTATATTTTACTACCTTTTATGTCTGCTAAACATCTGTTTATGATTTCTTCCTGTTTCCTATGTTGTCTGTGATAAAGTGGACGTGTCACCTATGGGGCTAGTAAATGGCTTACAAGCCCTGATTTACTGTTGTTGGAGAATAGAGTTGCTGGTGGGTAGCAAAACTCTTGGAGAAGCATGTGATCAGTTTGATCAGTTGAAAGATTTTTAAGGCACTGATTTCCTGTGACCACTTCCTGCACAGGAAACAGAAGAAACACATGATGGTGACTAGCCATTCAGAGCCTTTCAAATCCACCACATGATAAAACGGATCCCCATGAGTTCTACTACACACGAGGACCTGAAGATGGGTGGTGAACCTTTGTGATTTAGCAAACCTGAATTGGATTTATTTAAAGGCTCTCGGCTGTTAGGTTGTAAAGGCTTGCGCCCTTTGCCTGGTGCATACATGAAAACAGTAATCATTGTGAGAGGATAAATACCAGTCTTGAAATACAACATCATGCACACACCTGTCAAACTAAATTACAGGAACCGGAGGCATGGCTGAGTCAGTTACTGAGGCCATCTGACAAGCTGCCACACACTGTCACCAATATTTCCCTTCTTTTGGGATCCATTTATAAATAATGTGATTGCTTTTGATAAAAGACCCTTTCTTACTTTGCACCAACTTTCTAGGTCTTTCAGAGTTAACCCAACTAGCAGAATTATGCAGGAATGGGAATACAAAGTATGTATGTGTGTGTGTGGTTGTGCTGGTGGGGGGCAGCCTCAGCCGAAAGGAACAGAATGTCAGCTTCTATATGACCTCTCACAAGACATCAGCCCCAGGTGCACAGAAATCTCACGTTAAGCAAGCATGTAAAGAGAAATGTATACTGTAAGTCCATGTCCAGGTCCGAAAACCTCTGCCTCTTTTTTGTAACCTAGCCAGGAGGATAGATCAGTGTAACCAATCAGTACTAACAACATCCCTGTGTCTCAATGGTAACCGAATTAATAAGATCATACCCCTGTCTCGGCTCACAAGGCTGGGTGGCTCTACTATAAAGTTAGCCATACATGGATCCATAACACAATGAATATAGCAAGCAATAAATCCCTCCTTGATGGAAAAGTGACCAGTCAGTGACTGATTCGCTATCACAATGTCCAGATCTTGATTATTCTTCAGCAGATAGAATCATACAAACCCTCAAAATGTTACTGTTTGGTGCAGTACAGCACAGTGCAGCCACCACTCCCACATCATGTAGTTCTTACAGCATGCCCAGTCACCAAGTGATAACCTGTCTAAACATGTGGTCAATTATAGCTCTTGGAAGCAACAGATTAAATTAAAGTGATCAAATCATCTGTAAACACTCATGTATAACATTTATGACCAACTTAAGTAAAACGTCTTCAAGGGGTAAGTCATTGCCACTTTCCCTCCAACAAACCTCTGCAAGTAAATATAACAAATTGGAGAAAAATGATAAAAAAAATTTGACAAAGGGGCATATGCAATCCACTTTTTCACCTGAGTTTTCTCCTAGGTGATATTTTTAAACTTGTCAATAAAATGTCGTAAACCACCAGCAAGCAAGAAAATACTCAAAATAATTTTGATAGTACTTTTTAACCTACTTTTTTGTACTTTTTTACATGAAAAGTGCTGGAAAGTTATATTAACCACTTAACATCTCAGTCGTTTTCAGCTTATGCATCCGAGCAATGTTCACCTCCCATTCATTAGCCTATAACTTTATCACTACTTATCACAATGAACTGATCTATATCTTGTTTTTTCCGCCACCAATTCGGCTTTCTTTGGGGGGTACATTTTGCTAAGAGCCACTTTACTGTAAATGCATTTTAACAGGAAGAATAAGAAAAAAAATGAAAAAATTCATTATTTGTCAGTTTTCGGCCATTATAGTTTTAAAATAATACATGCCTCCATAATTAAAACCCACGTATTGTTATTGCCCATTTGTCACGGTTATTTCACCATTTAAATTATGTCCCTATCACAATGTATCGCGACAATATTTTATTTGGAAATAAAAGAGCATTTTTTCCGTTTTGCATCCATCACTATTTACAAGCTTATAAAAAAAAAATAGAGAGAAATATTTCATCTTTACATAGATATTTAAAAAGTTTAGACCCTTAGGTAAATATTTATGTTTTTTTTTTTTTATAGTAATGTTTTTTTTTGTTTTTTTTTATTAAACATTTTATGTGGGCATTTTTGGGAGGGTGGGATATAAAAGTGTTTAATTTGGGGAAATATTGGTGTATTGTAATGTTTTTGAGGATTTTCTTGTAGTTTTACTTTTTGGCCACAAGATGGCAATCTCGATTTTTTTTACATGACGTCACTCTAAGCGTACAATGTACGCTTAGAGAGACACAGCTTCAGAAAGAGCGAAGCTTCCGAGAGAAGCTGTCGCTTTTTCAGCGGGGGAGAGGAATCAATGATCGGGCTCCATAGCCCGATAAATTGATTCCGTGGCTACCGTCTCCGCGGCCGGGAGTGCGCGTGCACGCGCGCGATCGGCCGCGGGAGCGCGCCTGTCCTCCTTGACGTTTTTATACGTCAAGGAGGACAAAGTGGTTAAATTGAAGATGAAAACTCAGGTGAAAAAGTGAATTGCATATGGCCCAAAGTCTCTAAGATGCCAGAGCACTTGGATGTCTTATGCTTGGTATAAACCATGCAATTTCCAGTCAGATAGTTTCAAATTGATTATTTCAGACAGGTTCGAAATGATTTCTGATCGTTTTTTTCTGATCAATTTTGTACAGAAGTGGTTGGAAAAATTATTGGATATCAGATCGGACCTGTTGGAAATTATTGATTCGATCCGTTGATCTGAGGAGAAATTGCATAGTGTGTAACAGCCATTAGATGCAAGGGAGCAGAGCGAGGGCCTACAATAGGGTGATCTAGCCTGTGGAATCTCCATCCTCTATAATAAAACCCCTGTGTCTATGCCTCCTGTCTCTGTGTAGCGTTGTCTGTGCTTTTGGCCACTGCGCATGTGCGCAGCACGGACCCAGAGACAGGAGGCCGGGGACGGGGCCAGGGAGTCGAGCGGGCGACGTGTGAGCAGGCGGCCGGATGTGCGGCGGGTGAGTGTGCGGCGGTCGCGTGCGTTGGTGGGTGAGCGTGCGGCGCCGGGTGAGCGAGCGCACACGCACCCGGTGGTGGGCGGACACGTGCGCGGCGGGTGGTGGGCGCGCCCAGGAACACAGACCTAGAGCCCGTTTTTATACGGGCTTAGGTCTACTAGTGAGATATAAGAAGCCAATGGATGTCTCAGGACACAAGACTCCACCTATGACTGAACAATTGCTTTTTTCAGTGGTCTGTCTGGTTGATTGTATCGTAATGGTATCAGAGCCATTTCAACACATTGACAAAGTCTTTGTTTTCATTGGCAAAAACTGTGGACTGAGTTATTCCATCGTCACCACTGTATCACACTTCTTACCTGCTGATGCAGTAGAACGCAACCAGTCTGAATAGATCTGCAAAGCTGATTCCAGATCCCTCCAAGGAAAAAGCTGGTGAGACAGAAGATAACGGATGCCATGTAAGACCACAGAAGCAGTGAGGTTAAATTTCATTGTGGTATTTTTCTGCTAAGAGTAAGCAGTAATGTTTTGCAACTATCAAACAAAGCAGTGTTCTTCTAATTGAAAACAACTGTGCCGGGAGTATTTCTAAGCCAAGACAGCAATTCAGCTAAATATACAGAGAATGGATGCTGTCTCCTTTTCCTCATTCCAGGAACATGCTCTCATTCGCAAAAAATGGGTCAAAACAGATCTGGATTGCACAATGCTGGGTAAACAAAACAAAACGCCTCACATGATCTGATCTGCTCATTTAGGGCTTTTCCTAGAATCCTACTATTTGTTGTATTTTTGCCTGACGGGTTTAGGATTAGTATGATTTGGCCCACAACACACAGGGGTGATTTACTACAAGACATATGTTATACATTACCCCTGCCAACCTGAGCTCCCATCAAACCCCCAGTCAGGTTAAAGAGATGTTTTCCTCGTAAAGTAGTTTCATCTAAAGGCTAAAGTTGCTATGTTTGGTCTGTAGAAGTCAACAGAGAATAAATTCTTCTACAAGGCAATTAATAGTAATAATTGAAAATAAAAATAGATTTTTAGGACTTTAGATTTTTAGTTTGGCTAGCCACAGTAAAGGTAGCCATATATCTAGCGATGATCTGATTAGGGAGCGATCTGTCAGCTGCCCATACACCGCAGGCTGATTTCCAATCAATTTCTTGGTGAAATCCATCCAGAATCGGCCTTGTGACCCCACATCCGCCACCTTGTCTTGCTAATGTTCAATGTGCGCCCCCACCCCCCGATACCCAATGCACTATATACTACCTGTCCATGGACACGCTCTGTCCTTCATCAATACACGCGCCCCCCGTTACGCCACATGAGTCCACTTTACTTCGGCAACCATGTGGGACGTGTATATGGATGGAGACCAGAACTTGCAGCCAACAAGTGGCAGACACGGAAAAGTAATGTATACTGCACTGGGCACTGGGGAAGAGGGACAGTGAACATTAGGGGGGACAGTGTTGGGGGTTTTGTCACGTTCATCCCTCATCCCGATATCGCTCACTGTTATCCACGCACACAATTGACCCAAAATCTTGCAGCATGTCGGATCAACAGGCTCGGCTCGAAATTGGTCGCATCGGCGATCAGGCATGCACTTGGCGGCACCGACTCTCATCCAATTCAAAATAATTAACAAATCGGATGTTGATGGGCCGCCAAGTCGATAGATGTATCATGTATCACCTTTAGACGATCACGTGACACATCCACATCCTGTTTTAGTTTACATGGGAATTAGATGTAAGACACAGTTTTGACCAGTCAAAGAGGTACAAATCAATCACACGATCAAATGTTGATCCACAACCCAAAACATTTTGTCAACACAAGAAATTCTGTGGAAAAACATTTGTGTGAAAGTTCTTGCTCATGCAGGTCATAAATAGCATGTATGAGGAAAAAATTAAGGTGGCTTCAACTCTACACATTTATGTTGTCCAGAAAATGCTTCCTCACTTTTACAGAACAAAATCTCTAGACTCAGCAACATCCTGAGACAGAAACGTATTCATCCTATAGGTCCAAGCACAAGACAAGCTACTCTGTATGCAGTCCAAGGAACTCCAGTGTAAGCATATAGTCCAACACAGGAGGGTTAACTCTGCAGGACATCACTGTGAGGTCTAGCTGCACCTCAAGGAGAAGTGATGCTCTTTTGAGAACAGGGGGAAAAATGAGAGGGGTAAAAGAAGCTAGGTCAAATTGGAAGCATCCCTAAAATAGGGAAGGGGAGCTTCAACGAAGTTTATCATTAACCTACAATGCTGTTTTGTCATCCTTACCTGAGAGTTTTAAAGATACACTTTCAGATAATGAGTGCTAATTAGTCACTCTACTGCGAATCTAGCGTGTCTATGGAAGTCACCATTCATCAACTGAGCGATCTGGTCTGCCCATCTCCTTAGCAACAGAAAGGATCGCTAGCCTGCAGGCTATATCATATATTGTTATGCTCAAATTAAAGTGAAGCTTAAGTGAAAATAAACTGATGAGATAAACAATTGTATTTATCATTCTACTCCTTAAAATGACCTTAGTTTTATGCTATACTTAGTTTTATGTTATACTTAAAAACTTAATAAAGTAGATTATTGTTTTGTCTCAGTTCAATGAAACTGTCTGTCCCTTATCTCTGAGTGCTAAAATATATGAAGTACTGACCTTTTTATCTATCCCCTGCTCTCAGAAGCCCAGTTCTCTGCTAAGGAAGTATTTTATGGCTGTAATGCACTTATCAGTGAGGGAATCTACACTCACCTAGAGGATTATTAGGAACACCTGTTAGATTTCTCATTAATGGAAATTATGATCTAATCAACTAATCACATGGCAGTTGCTTCAATGCATTTAGGGGTGTGGTCCTGGTCAATACAATCTCCTGAACGCCAGACTGAATGTCAGAATGGGAAAGAAAGGTGATATAAGCAATTCTGAGCGTGGCATGGTTGTTTGTCCCAGACGCGCCGGACTGAGTATTTCACAATCTGCTCAGTTACTGGGATTTTCACGCACAACCATTTCTAGGGTTTACAAAGAATGGTGTGAAAAGGGAAAGCATCCAGTATGCAGTAGTCTTGTGGGAAATAATGCCTTGTTGATGCTAGAGGTCAGAGGAGAATGGGTCGACTGACTCAAGCTGATAGAAGAGCAACTTTGACTGAAATAACCACTCATTACAACCGAGGCATGCAGCAAAGCATTTGTGAAGCCTTGAGTTAGATGGGCTACAACAGCAGAAGACCCCACTGGGTACCACTCATCTCCACTACAAATGGGAAAAAGAGGCTACAATTTGCACGGGCTCACCAAAATTGGACAGTTAAAGACTGGAAAAATGTTTCCTGGTCTGAAGAGTCTCGATAGAGTCAGAATTTGTCGTAAACAGAATGAGAACATGGATCCATCATGCCTTATTACCACTGTGCAGGCTGCTGGTGGTGTAATGGTGTGGGGGATGTTTTCTTGGCACACTTTAGGCCCCTTAGTGCCAATTGGGCATTGTTTAAATGCCACGGGCTACCTGAGCATTGTTCTGACCATGTCCATCCCTTTATGACCACCATGTACCCATCCTCTGATGGCTACTTCCAGCAGAATAATGCACCATGTCACAAAGCTCGAATCATTTCAAATTGGTTTCTTGAATATGACAATGAGTTCAATGTACTAAAATGGCCCCCACAGTCACCAGATCTCAACCCAATAGAGCATCTGATGGATGGGATGTGATGGAACGGGAGCTTCGTGCCCTAGATGTGCATCCCACAAATCTCCATCAACTGCAAGATGCTGTCCTATCAATATGGGCCAACATTTCTAAAGAATGCTTTCAGCACCTTGTTGAATCAATGCCACGTAGAATTAAGGCAGTTCTGAAGGCAAAAGGGGGTCAAACACCGTATTAGTATGGTGTTCCTAATAATCCTTTAGGTGAGTGTTTAGTCTGAGAAGGAAGTTTCAGAAATGACTGGGTCTCCACCTGGATGAATGCAGTAATAGCTTAAATTTTTATTGCACCATAGTGACAGAAAAAACACGACGTTTCGGCACACAGGCCTTTATCAAGTGTTATAAAACCAAGTGGATACTCACAATTATATATTGCATTACCTAATTAAAATTCACGCCCAGAAAGGGCGGGCACATACTTAAAGAACAAATGGCCAAAAATATTTAAAGAGCAGTGGTGTCCTGTAAACAGCAGGGATTATTTTTTGCAGCCTATTGTGAAAAATAATCCCTGCTGTTTACAGGACACCACTGCTTTTTTGCAAAGCCTGGATGCTATGGAAACTGACGGGGTTAATTACCTGGTCAGTTTGGACATTGTCAGTTTGTACACGAATATACCTCATATTGAGGCTTTAGACTCCATCTCTGAGGCATTAGTGCAATATAATGATCCGGTAGTGAATATGTCATTCGTGAAACAACTTTTGTCATTATGTCTACAGTCAAATTATTTTAGAGTTCAGAGTGACTTCTTTTTACAGATAAAAGGAGTACCGATGGGGGCCCCTTATGCGCCAACCCTTGCAAATATTTTTATGACAGATTTTGAAATGAAATATATTGTTGCCAATGAACTTTTTTGTAAATATGGAATTGGTTACTGTCGTTATATTGATGATCTGTTTTTTTGCTGGAAAGGGAGTGAGGAAAGTTTAAAAATGTTTGTTACAGAGATTAATGGTTGTCATGACTCGATTAAGTTTACTTTGGAGTTTCACCCCACCAATTTGCATTTCTTGGATGTGGATGTGCAGTTTGATGGTAAAATATTTCATACTGATTTATTTAGAAAAAATACTGATCGTAATAACGCCTTATTGGCAACAAGCTGCCATCCACGCTCCTTGATACGGGGACTCCCTAAGAGTCAATTCATTCGAGCAAGACGAATTACTTCCAATGATGCGGCGTATGGTAAGCAAGCAAAGAGATTGGTTAAAGATTTCACCGAACGTGGTTATGTTAAGAATGAAGTTGAGGATGTAGCACAGTCTGTGGCACAGATGGACAGGAAGGTTCTGAGAAAGAAAAATATTAAGACACAAGATTTTAGGAAAGTACAGTTTATCTCCACGTATGATAATCATGCAAATCTGGTGAAAAAAACCATTCTGAATAACTGGTCGCTGATTGAGGCGGACCCTTTACTATCTAGGGTGTTTTCTTCTCCCCCATCTTTTGTTTACCGGAAGGGTAGAAGTTTATGCGATAGGCTTGTGAGAGCAGATATTAAGAAAGGCACTATGCACCAAAGCACTTTCCTGCCGCAAAAGATGGGTACCTTTGCTTGTTTGAGTTGCCAAAATTGTTCCAGCATTATGAAGGGTGACCACATTAGACATCCCACTAGGGGCTACAAAATTAACATTAAGGGCAATTTTTCATGTGTCACATCGAATGTGGTTTATTTTCTAAAGTGCCCCTGTGGGATGGGCTATGTTGGTCAAACTTCTCGTGAGGTCAGAGTAAGAATTAATGAGCATCGCAGTAATATCCGCTTGTATAGAAAGTACCATGATGATCCTAACAGGAAATTTGATTCTCCTATAGGAAAACATTTTTATGATTGTGATCACATGGTTGGAGAATTGCGATGGTGTGTACTTGAAAAAGTCGCTAGTACAGAGGGAATGGACGGACAGACATCCTTGCTTAGATGCGAGCATAGATGGATTAATAAGCTAAGTACTTTAGCACCCAATGGACTGAATGATGAGTTTAATTTAAAATGTTTTTTATAGAGGTTTCCATTTATTATGCCGGCTCTTTAAATATTTTTGGCCATTTGTTCTTTAAGTATGTGCCCGCCCTTTCTGGGCGTGAATTTTAATTAGGTAATGCAATATATAATTGTGAGTATCCACTTGGTTTTTTTAACACTTGATAAAGGCCTGTGTGCCGAAACGTCGTGTTTTTTCTGTCACTATGGTGCAATAAAAATTTAAGCTATTACTGCATTCATCCAGGTGGAGACCCAGTCATTTCTGAAACTTGCTGCTGTGGATTCCAACACCCCTAAGGATCCGGGTGGGGACTGGTCGACTCCCTGGCTTTCACATTACACAGTTGAGCTCCAGAGACTGTTTGTTCCCTTTAGTCTGAGAAGGTCCTAACTGGAGAAAAACTGCATAGCTGAATATGAACTCTTTCACACAGAGAAAAAGAAAAGCAATGAGACGTATTTATTTGTGTGCTTGGCACTGTACATACACATGTCTATCTCATCAGGTCACAGGTCTTCCTTTAAATATTTTGTATGGCAGAAAGATCAGCAAACTCAGTAGTATGTTGCAAAACTTCAAGCTCCTTTAATACAAAAAGTTTCCATAAATATACTTCGTGTTCAACAAGGACCAGCAACCCGCAGTAGGAGTGCACATTTATCGGCTTGAAGACAGGCTGATGCCCGAAACCGTATTAGGCTAGTGTCTGTCGCCAGCCATGCTTTGAGACACATTTTTCCTGGGAAGTGTGGATCTTGGACTCTTTATACAAGTTGGCCAGCAGGCATTAGATGGATTATGGGTGTCTTTGGCGCCTATCTACTGCGGGTTGCGGGTCCTTGTTAAACACAAAGTATATGGAAACTTTTTGTATTAAAAGAGCTTGAAGTTTTGCAACATACTATTGAGTGTGCTGATCCTTCTACCATACAAATTGTTGATTTCCACCTGGTTCTCTGGTGGCTGGATCGTTGTACCTTAAATACGACTAGGGGAGTGCGGCTGGGTACTATTACTTGCCTTTAAAAATTAGCGCACATAAGAATAAAATAAACTATTATGATATCTAAAGATAATGTGGATTGTTTGTATATCAGTCATTGTAGCTCCATCTACAGGTCCTGCAGGTGGCAGTAATACGGATAAAAGATCTTTTGAATGAATCTGATGTAACTTGTTCCCTTGGACGCTCATAAAGCACAATGGAGGGGTGAAGTGCAGGCCCTGGGAACTCTGTAATTAGATTATTTTGCTTTTGATTGTCAGGTCTTAGTTTAATCACATTAATGAACACGTGTCCCAAACAGAGCTCACACAATGCTGACAAAGTCTCCCGATGCAAATACGAGACATCCCATGACCAACACACAATGGACAGATCAGTTTTGCTGGACAAAGCAAACTTGAGACCATCAAAGAACAAGTGAAAGGACTGAGGCAGGAGAAACTGTCTGTATGCAGCTACTGTGAATATCCTGTGCTATGAAGGATTCCTCCTGCCCTCCCGTAACCCATCCTTTGTTTCAAGCACAAGAAAGAATCAATGACTTACTGTAGGAGCTTTCTCTTATCACAAATTCCTGGAAACAAGAGCCAAACTCTTCTGGCACACGAAGGGACAGGACTTTCTTCTGAAGCTTCTGAGACTTTCTTACCAAAAATGTCTGTTGGGATAAAAACATAATGAAGATGAGTGAAGGCAGCAAACAGCATCAGGACAACGCACACTTCTAACGTGCTTGTCTCTATTGTATCCATTGTTACCCAGACTTCTACAAGGCCAATGTTACCCATACCTCTGCAGGGTACTATGGAAGTGGTTGACAATCTCACTTGGTATCATTACAATTCCAGGTCTGATTCCCAGAAATGTCAGTATTTGCATATAGTTTGCATGTTCTCCATTCTTCTGGTTTTCTCTCACATCCCAAAACCTCTCAATAGCCTTAAGGTAGCACCACACGTTTTAATGTTTTAGTTAAATTTGCAGCACACTCATAAATTCTGCCAGAAATCTGTGCCACAACATGTCAGATCGATCATAATTTTGATGGATTTTCACTGTAGATTAATCAAAATCATCAACTGGACAAGAAGGAAGGCGTACGTATGTATACATCGCCGGTGAGTTTGGCGCAGGGAGAGCTGAATGACAGCACCAGAACTCCAAACTACCCAAGTGCAGTGGGCGCACTATAGCGGTACAGTGTGCCGAAAGCACTTGCTTTGGGTAAGAAAACCTCCTTTGTTTGGAGTCGGGGAAGGAGCGGCACAAGATCAAAAGCCTACAGCGTAGCACTGCAGTTCGATCTATATTCAGTAGATTTCCTGCTGAAATCTTTTGAAAATCGCTAAGCTCTATGTGATAATAAACAATCCCTCTTCAATCTCTGATCAGATTCTGATCTGAGAGGGAATGATCGTTTTGAAACGTCAGGTGGAAATCCTGTAGAGCAGGAGTCTCAAACTCAATTTACCTGGGGGCCGCAGGAGGCAAAGTCAGGATGAGGCTGGGCGGCATAAGGAATTTCACAATCGCGGCGCATCGCCACCTCTGCCCGCCCCTCTCACTCTTCCTTCACAGAGAGCTGCAGGGAGAGGCAGCGATCCATGAGGCGATTGACGTCAGGAGGGGCAGAGCTGAAGCTGAAAGCTCTGCCTCTTCTAGGAAATGCCGGCGGATTGCCCCTCGGGCGATTTGGGGGCTCTGCAGCCCTCGTTTAACGGCGGGGATGCAGCGGATTACTTGGGAGCACTGAAGCGAACTATAAGGAAGCTTTTGCCAGCGAGGGCCACAAAATATTGTATCGAGGGCCGCAAATGGCCCCCGGGCCGCCAGTTTGAGACCCCTGCTGTAGAGTGTGGCCAGAAAATTGTCTGCGAGTCTCATATAATGAATATAAATATTCATATAAAAAGAAAAATAGATTTATCCCACACTGCTTCATAGATGGAAGTTAATCTACCAGTATGTATTCTTGACTGTTAGTGAAAACTAAAGGTAGCCATACATCAGGCGATGATGAGCAGATTCGACCAGGAGACAAATCTCTCTCTAATCTAATCTGATCAGAGAGAGATATGTCAGCTGCCCATACACCGCAGTCCGATTCCTGATCAATTTCATGCTAAAATCAACCTGGAATTGGCCTTGTGATGCAGCATCCGACCACCTCGCCGCCCCAACGTTGTCCCCTAATTATAAATATCCCCCCGGTGCTTAGTACAAGTGATCTGTTACCTGTCTGTGGCCTCTGCTGCTTCCGGGGTCCTCCATACATGCGTGCCACGTGGTTGCCTAGTAACGTGGGCACGTGCATGACATCTGATGTTAGACACGCACGCCCTTACTAGGCAACCACATGAGGCGCGTGTATGTATGGAGAGCGGAGTGCGCCCAGAGCCAGGAGATGACAAGTGGAGGCCACGGACAGGTAATGTATAAAATGAGATGAAAGCCATACAAACATATAAAGTTTAGTCAGATTAAGAAACCGTTCACACTGGCAATAAAAATGGCCCGCTAAGCGAACCATAATGGAACGGATCCTATGTTTATCAATAGGATCCATTCACACTCCTCTATTGGAACAGATCAGTTTGATCCATTCCGCCAAACAGAACGCAAGTTTGGGAAGGGAACGATTTTTCTGAATCTACGGATGCATCCCATTCACTGTGCACTGAGGGAAGGAAGGTCACTGATAAAATTTCTTTGCCCAATAAAAACTGATCCGCTTGACGTCCCTGGTGGATTTTGAACTCAGGTCTGAGTGCTACAAGATAAGTATTTGCTGCTTAGCGATTCCATGCAGCCCCAATAAGTTTAAATCAAAATTGGTTTGTACTCTTGTCATAAATTATACAAACCAGTATTGAAAACAGTGGCAGATCATTCATCGGACTTAAACTCAGTATTTTTCTTGCTAACAGGAGTGATGTATTTACAAGAACTGGAGATAAGTAGAACACATAAGTGATCTGGAAGAGATGGACTGGATGTACAAATTAATCATTGTCTATTATAAGTTGGAAAAGTCTGAAACGTTTGCCTAGTTCATAATAGACCAAAGCAAAGCCTGCTGACAGGTAAATGACATAGCAACTATGGAATTGCAGCTACATGCACAGTCACCCAGAGTTAGCACTTAAAAAATGTATTTGTAGTTGCCCATGGTGTGCTTTGTGTGTCACCTAGGTACAGTAAAATCCCTGTTATCAAGAACTCTAGTTAACCAGAATTATTATTATTATTACTTATTGTATTTATAAAGCGCCAACATATTACTCAGTAACCAATAAAGAAGAAAATTCTGTCCTTGCAGGATGCATACATCTATTTTTACACTTCTTTATACAGTAATAAACCTCTGTTACATTAAGTAGGTCTGTCTTTTTGTTTAATTTGCCTTTAATCACTGTATTTCAACATTATGGCAGAGTTTATGTGAAGTATACAGTGTGCAGTATACAGGCCTGGATTTACATCACAGGAGCCTCCAGGCACAGATGTCCTGGCACCTTAGGCTTCGCCCTCCATGAACCTACAAACCCCCACCAAACTGCACCGCAAGTGTGCTGGCTGTCCCAGCTGTCACTTCTCCCTTACTTCCCTTGCCCGTTATAGGTAGCTACAGGTGCCCCTTAGCATTAGGTAGTCAGGGGCACCCTCAGGATTAAATAGCTAGTGGTGTCCCCCACTGAGTGGCGATCTCGTCAGTGGAATGTGGAGAGGTGGGTGGATAACCTCTCATAACGCTCTGCTCAGGACTCTCCATAGGGAAGGAAGGAGGGAGGCACTAGGGGAGGGGAGTGAGCTGCTTTTTCATCATCAATGCCTTATGGTAAATCCGGCCCTGGGGGTATAGTACCATACCTCCCAACATTTTGAGATGAGAAAGAGGGACACTTAAAGGGAAGGTCCAAGCAAAATAAAAAAATGAGTTTCACTTCCCTGGGGCTTCTACCAGCCCCATGCAGCCATCCTGTGCCCTCGTAATCACTCACTGCTGCTCCAGTCCCCCGCTGCCAGCTTGCCGACCTCGGAGGTCGGCGGGCCGCATTGCATACATTTTTACGCATTCCCGCTAGTGCAGGAACATTAACACATACATTTTTACGCGTTACTGGTTCAATGCGTACATTTTTACGCATTGAACCGGTAATGCGTACAAATTTATGTGTTAATGTTCCTGCACTAGCGGCAATGCGTAAAAATGTACGCAATGCGGCCCGCCGACCTCCGAGGTCGGCAAGCTGCCAGCGGAGGACTGGAGCAGCAGTGAGTGACTACGAGGGCACATGATGGCTGCATGGGGCTGGTAGAAGCCCCAGGTAAGTGAAGCTCATTTTTTTTATTTTGCTTGGACCTTCCCTTTAAGCCATGCCCCTGGCACACACCTGATCACGCCCCCTCACACCCCTAGTCACGCATACCATAAAGATTTCCTAAGAAAAATATGTGGTTTTATAATTCAAACTACACTGGTCCTTTCTATCCTGGTTCATTTTCCTTCATATTAACATTTTAAAAGTAGTAATATATCAATTTAAAGTATCTCCCCAGTATTTGCAGCCAGGTGTATAGGTCTCCCCAGTATAGCCAGGTGTATAGGTGTCCCCAGTATATGTAGCCAGGTGTATAGGTGTCCCCAGTATATGTAGCCAGGTGTATAGGTCTCCCCAGTATTTGCAGCCATATGTATAGGTCTCCCCAGTATAGCCAGGTGTATAGGTGTCCCCAGTATATGTAGCCAGGTGTATAGGTGTCACCAGTATATGTAGCCAGGTGTATAGGTCTCCCCAGTATAGCCAGGTGTATAGGTGTCCCCAGTATACTGTATGTAGCCAGGTGTATAGGTCTCCCCAGTATTTGCAGCCATATGTATAGGTCTCCCCAGTATAGCCAGGTGTATAGGTGTCCCCAGTATATGTAGCCAGGTGTATAGGTGTCCCCAGTATATGTAGCCAGGTGTATAGGTCTCCCCAGTATAGCCAGGTGTATATGTGTCCCCAGTATATGCAGCCAGGTGTATAGGTCTCCCCAGTATATGCAGCCAGGTGTATATGTGTGCCCAGTATATGTAGCCAGGTGTATAGGTGCCCCCTGTATAGCCAGGTCTATAGGTGTCCCCAGTACATGTAGCCAGGTGTATAGGTGTCCCCAGTATATGCAGCCAGGTGTATAGGTCTCCCCAGTATAACCAGGTGTATAGGTGTCCCCAGTATATGTAGCCAGGTGGATAGGTGTCCCTAGTATATGTAGCCAGGTGGATAGGTCTCCCCAGTATAGCCAGGTGGATAGGTGTTCCCAGTATATGCAGCCAGGTGTATAGGTGCCCCCAGTATATGTAGCCAGGTGTATAGATGTCCCCAGTATATGTAGCCAGGTGTATAGGTGCCACCAGGAAAGGAGGCAGCCAGTGAAAGGGAGCTGGTGGCAAAGTGGCGGAGAAGGGGGGAAGTCTCCCTCCCCTTCCCTCACCTTGGGGCTCCCTTTTCTGGCTCTCCCTTCCGGATCAATGTGTCTCCTCCGTTTGCGCAGCGGCTGATAGCGGGTGGGGAGGACTTACCGCTTTCCAGCCGGCAGAGGGAGCTGTGATCTGTGCGCCGCTAGTCTGGTCTTGAGTAGACCAGACTTGCGGCACACAGATCACAGCTCTCTCCGGCGGCTGCGTAACAGCGGTAAGTCCTCCCCGCCCGCTGTCAGCCGCTGCGCCATCAGATGAGCCACATTAATCAAGAAGGTAGAGCCAGGAAAGGGAGCCCCAAGGTGAGGGAAGGGGGGGAGACTTCCCCCCTTCTCCGCCACTTTGCCACCAGCTCCTTTTCACTGGCTGCCTCCCTTCCTGCGCAAACAGTCAGTCCACCCCTGCATCTGACCCCCCAGCCAGCTGTGACACTGGGGGGTCATAGCGGGATAGCCCTCCCAAATTGGGTCAGTCCCGACGAAAATGGGACTGTTTGGGACTATGTAGTACAGTTTTTTAGCTAGACTTATTTTTGACATTGACTCTCAGGTAACCAGAAACTACACTTATTCGGCATCAGCCAATCCCTGTTGGTGCCGGATAAATGTACAAATGTCTCCTGTGCCGCATCTGATGTATGGCATACAGGCTGCATTCAACAAATGCAAGCAACTTCCAAAGAAAGTAGAGACTGAAATCTGCCATTACAAACGCAGGGACAAAGGGGTCTGAGAGATGCTGGCTTCACATAAGCCAATCATAGCTTAGCACGAGTTTTCTCCCCAAAATGTTACTGAAATTTACTCAGAAGTTCTTCACATTAGTAATATAATATATTTCCATCGCCTACAGTAGGTACAACTTATTTGGAGTGTATTTTCTCAGTTTAGGTGCTGAAAAGCATATTATAGGTATAAGGTAAGAAATAGATAAAAATAGGTGCAAAGAAACCTGTCACAAAAGGAGAAGCTTCTAGAGGAACCAATTTGGCTACATCTGTAGAGAGAGAAAACAATTCTGATTGGTTGTCTGAGCATCTGCTACACCAATGCCCCAGCCTTACGCAGTAAGCTCTGAGGAGTGAAAACGCACAAGAATTAATTTTTAACATTATACTTGTGGCCTGGAAAGATTGCTTATGATAATCTCAGGCATCCTGATTCTTTCTGTGGAGAGGAGAGGGGGAGGTCAAGCAAGAACAGCCTTATTACATAGCTCCCAACTGTACCTCTTTTTGGAGGGACAGTCCCTCTCTTCCTTATTTGTCCCTCTTTTATAACTCATGTACAGAAATATTTATTTATTTAATTTATATAAGTATGTATATAGCGCCTACATATTCTGCAGCGCTGTACAGAGTATATTGTCTACTCACTAACTGTCCCTCAGAGGGGCTCACAATCTAGTTCTACCACAGTCATATGTCTATATTGTGTAGTGCATGTATCATAGTCTTGGGTCAATTTAGTGGAAAGCCAATTAACTTATCTGTATGTTTTTAAGATGTGGGGAAAACTAGAGTGCCTGGAGGAAGCCCACACAAGCACGGGGAGAACATAAAAACCCCTTGCAGATGTTTTCCTGGTTGGGATTTGAACCAAGGACCCAACGCTGCAAGGCGAGAGCGCTAACCAATACGCCACCGTGCTGCCTGTAAATACGTAAATATATGTATTTTTCCAGGGCTGTGGAGTTGGTACAAAAATCGTCTGACTCCGACTTCTCAGTTTATGAAACCACCGACTCTGACTCAGGTACCCAAAGTTGCTCTGACTCCTCGACTCCGACTCCTTAGTCTAATTATTACAAAGGCTATGGTTCAAAAAATAATCCGACACTGACTCCTCAGTTTTTTTAAACCACCGACTCTGACTCCAGGTACCCAAACTTGTTCCGACTCCTCGACTCCACAGTCCTGTATTTTTCTACTGAAAAAATGTCTTTAATATATTCTAAATGTTATTTATATTCTTAAAATGTATATATTTCTTACTTCCAAATGTTAATATGAAGGAAAATGAACCCGGATAGAAAGGACTAGTGTGGTTTGAATTATAAAACAAAATATTTTTCCTATGAAATCTTGATGGTATGTGTGACTAGGGGTGTGTTGGGGGCATGATTGGCAGGGGTGTGGCCTAAGTGTCCCTCTTTCTTATCTCAAAATGTTGGGAGGTATGTTATTGTGGGGACGTTAATAGAAGTGCTTGGTGTTGGATCACATTGCCAGTGGCATTGCTAGACACCTGTACATAGATTTCCAAAAACGATATTCCATGAATGATCATTCTCCATTCACAGGAATCTAGTGTATGCGTAGTTTCAGCCTTTATATTTGTAGAGCAAAGTAACACTCAGTTCTTAGGCATTTAGTAGCTCCACAATGGAAAAGTAATGATACATTAGATCCATGTTCTGTGGCAATGTGTACTATGTCCAGTGTCAGTCACCTTTCCTGTCCAGTCACAGGAAGGAAGGCTGGAGAGACATCAGTCAGCTCCTGCCATGTAAGATAAGAGAGTAAGTACTCTCCTGTGACTCACTGCATACAGCACCACTATCTCATCCATGTCAAGAGGAGCAACTCATCTCTATAGCCAGGATATAATGTACTCTGTAGTGGAAATGTACAGTTTATGCAGATTAGAGAATATAGCACTGGGAAGAACTGGTTGAGGGTCTGGATTGTTTTACAAGACATTTCTACAGATGTGTGTTGGGGCCTGCAGCTCTTGATACACTTCTTTAACCTCTTCAGGACCATAGGTTTACACCTTCCTAGTGACCGGCTATTTTTTTACAAATTAGGCCACTGCAGCTTTAAGGGCTCGCTGCAGGGCCATACAACTCACCGTACAAGTGATTGCCCCACCCTTTTCTGCCCACCAACAGAGCTTTCTGTTGGTGGGCTCTGATTACTGCAGGGTTGTTTATTTATTTATGTTTTTTTTCTTAAATACATTTTACTATTTTTTCTTTATTTTATACTAAGGTCGCCCTCCCTCCCCCTGCTAGCCAACGACAGTGCTCCTGTGCCTTCAGAGGGGACAGCCGAGTGACACTGCTGCAGAGATGGCTTGAACCTCCGATTTTAGGTTCGCGAACATCGAACTTCCGCAAAAGTTTGCATACGTGCCGTGTGACTGCCTGCCCCAAGACTAAGTCGGTCCGCACACAGCATCTCTGCCTGCAGGCCACTTGACTGCCTTCTCCGCCAACACCAACAGGGTCCACCAGGACTCCAGGCGGATTCCTGAATTTTTAAGGCTGCTGCTAGCAGCGACCGCTTTAATAATTTTTCTGGTGTGTCTACGTGCCTGCCCAATATTTCTGGCTGCACTGCGGCTGCAACAACAAAACAAAAGGCATGTACATGTGTCAATTCCCCTTAATGATCGTTACCTTGCCACGGTGAAGGGGCTTGTGTATCACAATGAAGCAATGACCGGCTATATGAGTGTGTCGGGGGGCACACACAAGATAATAAGATCTTTGCTTCATTGTGGACAGACCAAATTCGAACAGCTGGACACTCAGTCACTGATGTTCTGTCATTGAGCAACCTCAGCCCGACCATATGGGCTTGAAAATCTCCATTGCCTGCACTCTCGCCATGGTACGCACCAGTGCAGCATGGCCATCACTACACAAACAGCTGTTTGCGGTGCGTTACACAGTGAGTTTAGTCTGTCAATGTGAAGCAGTACACTAATTACACTACCTGATTGATGTATACACACGCAGGATGTTTTAAACCACTTTATGCCTCCAATTTAGCAATGCAATGTGATTTTAAAACCCTGCTGTGCATCAAATCCGTAATTTTCCCCAGGACTTTTGGCGTCTATCCCACTCCGCTATGCCACCCTCCAGGTGTTAGACCCCTTGAAACAACTGTAGCTAGGGGAGTCCATCAGTCGTCCTGAAATTGAACAATGCTACTGCTGTGCACCTGACCACCTCCTTTTGAGCGCCATCTTTCCATCCTGTCCAGTCTATAATGTCAATGTATTTGGGCTGGAAAACGATCAATATTACAACTGGCCGGCCACTTTGCGGCATCAATCTCTGGCAGATTCAAGGACAGCGATTGGATCTGCTGGGAAAATCGAATATGCATCTGGCAGTATTTGGGTGTTCCAAATTGGATATGCATTCTCTGACCATGTGACCACCCGGTCACATGGTCAGAGAATGCATATCCAATTTGGAACACCCAAATACTGCCAGACACCACACTTCAGCACCATTTCAGTCCCGGACTAGGGAACAGGGTTGGGGGAGTTCACTTACTTGCACTTCTGCTGTGAAGCGCAAGTAAGTGAACTCCCCCTGACCCTATCTGCTTGTCCGGTACTGAAATGGTACTGAACTGTGGTGCTCGGCAGCATTTGGGTGTTTCGAATCTGAACACTAACATTACCTGGCAGTGATCAATATTCCAAAAAGTATCTGACCAGATTGACGCCGAAATGCGTAATGACACTGCTGATGCTGATGTGCTGACTGCAGCTCCCGCCCACAGCCACTACTCTAGTCCCAATTCATCGGACTTCCACGCTGCTAGCCACAGTGGAGAAAGAGTGATTCTGGCGCATTGGACTATGTGAGGGGGGATCCCAGGAGCAGTGATGTGCGACACGCTGTACACTTCCACTTTCTTGTAAGTGTGATTCTTTTAACACAGAATACAGTAAATCAATTAATGCACCATAGAGTGCTTCCTATCTGTATTTCAGTGATCAATATTCCCCGATCGACATTCGATCAAAAACAACTTGTTTATTTAGAGCACTGTAAACTCCAAGGCCCCATGTTAGCACAGTTGAACGATAACACATGCAAGTCACACAGTGCTTCACAGCATAGTCTTGTGTGCGCACCTGTTGTGCAAATAAATATGTAAGCACAGCACAATAGTGCATTATGTAAAGTTACAGCTCCCACTGGATGGCTCTGCACTGAGTTCCTGACCCTAAACAGCTGCAGCTATTGGAACATGACTATCAGCTGCTCATACTATTTTTAATAGCAAAAACGTTTCTAGAGAGAGGAGAAGCCACTCCCCCTAGATTGTGGTGACAATGCTGCCAAAGCCTTTATGATAAATGAATTGCCTGTCCTTATAGAACTACTCCTATGTGAACTCTCATCGACCCTCTCCAGCTACAAGATTGTGCAAGCTGGAATTGTGTTGAGCTTGGCTGGGCCACCTCTTTCAGTTGGGCTGGAAGAAGTCCAATCATTTCCTCTCTTCAGGAAATCTCCACCCTATCGACAGAATTTCTTCAGTAATGTTTTCACAAGAATGCAGAATTTCTGAGAATATGCAGATCTTTATCTATCAACATTTACACACAGGCAGTGTTGTTTTGTCCTTTATATGAAAAGGGCTTGATTATAACATAGCCCTGCACATTACATAAAGATGGGGGGGTGGTGTCAGAAAAGCCTGACACAGGAGGAGAGAGGTACTCTGTCATAAAGGATACCACAGCTATGATAGTCAAGGCAGGTGACACATAGGGAACCCATATACTATGTTTTTGTGTCAACAGTGACCAGGGGTTCAAAACAAGCCTTGCAAGCCTCCTTCTGGCTCAGTGTCATATTGTTGCTAAAGCTGTGTACACATGTTAGATGAAGCCGGGCTGAGGCAGCAGATAAAGACCACCTGTGCTGAGATTCTAGAGTGTGTACAGTGGCCAAGTGCTGGCAGAGAGCATTGTTCTTTCCTCTCACCCTGCCAGCTGCATGATGCACCTTGCATGCCAATCAGTCCACCATCCAGTTCCTTCACACTTTGTTAAAGGGAACCATAACTGAGAGGGATATGGATGTTTCCTTTTAAACAATACCAGTTGCTTGGCAGTCCTGTTGATCTCTTTGGCTGCAAAAGTGGCTGAATCACACACCTGAAACAAGCATGCAGATAATCCAGTCTGACTTCAGTCAGAGCACCTGATCTGCATGCTTGTTGAGAGGCTGTGGCTAAAAGATTTAGAGACACAGGATCTGCTGGAGACTCGGGCAACTGGTATTATTTTAAAAGGAACAACCCACATACTTCTTAGTTTGAGTTCCCTTTAAAGTGGATCTGAGATAAACTTTTACTCATTGCATAATTGTGTTACCTTCATATAGTTTATAGGGCATTCCTCAAGCCAAATACTTTTTTTTTGTTTTTTTAATACTCTAATGCCCTATGAGCTAAACAAGCCTCGCCCTCAGCTTCTCCAGAGTGCCTTGGCACTCTCAGAATTATGTAGCAAGGGCTTATGGGAGCTCAGTCTGGGCAGGAGGAGGAGGTTACTAGCCAGAGATTTCAGAGGCAGAGGGGAGGAGGGAGGAGGAGAGGAGAGTGACGTTTTCACAGGTTGAAGGCTGGAGATACAGATCAGCTTGCCTGTGTGTAATGTGACAAACAGAACATGGCTGCTCTCATTGTATCACAGGAATAAATAGTCGTAAACTGTTGAAGCGGTTTGCAGCTAGATTTGCTGTGTAAACTATCTAAACTTTAGATAAGATATATAGACAATTTACTTGTTATAGTTAGTTTTTCATCTCCGATCCGCTTTAAACTGATACCCAAATACCACTTAAAGGTAATCTGGAAATTAACTCCTCTAGTTTGCACTATTTACCTTCACCCACGACAACATTCAGGCTTCACCCACGACAACATTCAGGACTTTTTTTGAGCCTCTGTTTTCTCTTCACAAAGCTTGCCATCTTTCTACATTTTCAAATGCTAACATAAAACTCACCTCTTTAGTCAGACACAGAACATTTATATTGCACTTTTCTCCTGGCGGACTCAAAGCGCCAGAGATGCAGCCACTAGGACGTGCTCTGTAGGCAGCAGCAGTGTTAGGGAGACTTGCCCAGGGTCTCCTACTAAATAGGTGCTGGCTTACTTAACAGGCAGTTCACCTACCCTGCTCTTTGTTTCATTCTTCTCTGCTAAATCGCCTGTTATCAGCCCTGATAAGAATCCCCGACTGAGCAGTCTAGCTTTGCCCCGAAAAGTTATAGCTAAGTCAGTCTACAGTGAAGTCTTTTCAAGCCCAAGTCTGCCCCATTGTGGCTCTGCTTTCCTGCTATGTATCTTTGTAGCAGGAAAGCAGAGCCAGGAGGGGGCGGGAGTGAACGCTCACTTCTGAATTTAGCCCCATTGAGTTATACTCCTGTTTGCCTGATGAAGTGGGACCACACCTGCGAAACGTGTTGCACTAAGTGGAGTTAAATTAAAAAAAAAAATTGTATTGATATATTGTGACTCACTTGAGTTTTATATTTTTGAGGGAGGTAAGTCCACCTGAACATCCCCCTCTTTTAGACGTTTTTTAAACGTTTTTATTCTACTCTGGCGCCTCTGTACACCAAGCTTTGCTGAAAAAAAGTTGTCAAAGGCAGACTGTGAAAATATTAAATTGCAGGTCGCCCCCTTGTGGCTGATATTTAAGTCAGCACACTCAATACCATAGAACAGCAAACAAAACAAATGTAAACATCACATTCCTTCTACTTTGAGGTAAACATAAAAACTCCTCAGTACATGTGCTCATTGAAAACACAGGTCGTTCTAAAAAAAATTTGCATATTGTGATAAAGTTCATTATTTTCTGTAATGTACTGATAAACAGACTTTCATATATTTTAGATTCATTACACACAACTGAAGTAGTTCAAGCCTTTTATTGTTTGAATAGTGATGATTTTGGCATAGAGCTCATGAAAACCCCAAATTCCTATCTCAAAAAAATAGCATATTTCATCCAACCAATAAAAGAAGTGTTTTTAAAAAAAAAAAGTCAACCTTCAAATAATGATGTTCAGTTATGCACTCAATACTTGGTCGGGAATCCTTTTGCAGAAATGACTGCTTCAATACGGCGTGGCATGGAGGCAATCAGCCTGTCTTACCCATGATTGCGGTTTTGAGTAATGAACCAGGCTGGGAGTTTTTAAAAGCCTCAGGAATCTTTTGCAGGTGTTTAGACTTAATTAGTTGAGTCAGATGATTAGGTTAATAGCTCGTTTAGAGAACCTTTTCATGATGTGCTAATTTTTTGAGATAGGAATTTGGGGTTTTCATGAGCTGTATGCCAAAATCATCAATATTAAAACAATAAAAGGCTTGAACTACTTCAGTTGTGTGTAATGATTCTAAAATATATGAATGTCTAATGTTTATCAGTATATTACAGAAAATAATCAACTTTATCACAATATGCTAATTTTTTGAGAAGGACCTGTACATGCAGGGTATGGCTGCATGGGGCTGGAGAAAGCCCCAGGTAAATATAAAGGCTTTACATGTCTCAGGTACACTTTAAATCATGCGAGAAAAGAATTTACAGCGGGAAGACAGTGACTAAATAATGTCTAAAGTAACACTGTAAAAAACAAAAACATTTTATTCATTATCCAGTACTACAGTATATTCAGTTCCAGCTTGTCAAGGTGCTTCTTGTACATTGACAGAAACAAGCTGTGTGAGAATGAATGCCTACACGCCTCTTGGAAAGTGCGTCCGGAAGGAAGCTTTAAGTACCTTATACTTCACAGATGACACCCTAGAAGCTTTTTGTACATCTATGGAATGAAGGGATGGGGACATAATGCTCCGCTGCTGAATGTCAAACATCGTAGCAAGTGGCAGCAAGTGCCAAGTCATCCTTCCCAGCCAGTAACTGACCATAGAAAGGCAAAGACTTTTCCCACAATGCTAGGAATTCCAGGGGCTTAGTGTACAGCTGTGTGGAGCGTTGGCATCAATGGTGATGCTTTTCTATGGGTAAGGACCACACAGGGGTCATCTGGTCAAGTATGAGGCTTTCGCTTGAATGCTTTCCTCTGCCATCACTTGTCATTGTGCATGCCATTCACTGCAGCTATCATTGCCGTGTAATGAGGCAGAGCAGAGGATGGATGCACCCAGGGAAAACAGGATCATTTGAAGGTCGGATCATTTGCAAACACTATTTTTAGCCATTTTAAATTCCTTCTACGCCCTTTTTTATGATAGAGGTAGTGGAATATAGTTCCATGTCCTTACGCAGCAGCGGCTACATGTGGGATAAATCTGTACTTAGTTACTGAGTAATTATCAAACACAAAAAATCCCTGTTTTATTACAGGAGTGGTGATAGATGTATTCTTTCAATGCAGAGACAACTATATCTGCTTAATTATTGGTGTGCAGAAGATTGGCTTGGAATGTGCTGTATGGTAACTCCCTTCCAGGAACTTCTGTAAAGTTTATTGAGCAAGAAACGGAATCAGATCTGTCTAGACTCTAGCCCAATGACTCCTTACTGCACGCGTGCCAATTGAGTAGATTGTGACCTACTGGTAGATCACTAAGCAGTTCTGGGTAGATCCTATATCACACCTCCCAGCCGAGTGATGTACGCATCATACTTTGTCCCTTTGACATGGATGAGCTTAGTGCAATATGTTGTCCTCAGGGGTGTAGCAAAAGCCCCTGCAAGGGATGCAACCAAAGGGGGACCCTGTGGGAGGAGAAATTTATTTTCCCTGTCCTGAGAGACTGACAACTAAGGGCACGGAGAGAAAAAGCTTTCTGCTCTCTGCACAATTGTTCTAATAACTACATCTGCTCAGCCACCCGATAAGGAATCATACAAAGTTTTGTAGACTGTCCCTATTCAGTGTGCAGCAGGGTCTTGTGTACAGCTCACTGCCCCAACCTCTCTACCCCTCCCCAAGTTCTGTGTACTGTAGTGATGTTGGAGAAGTCTGCAGAGCCAGTTCTGCTCCATCACAAGTCGATGTCCCTGCGTCACGCTGTCCCTGTGTAGCTGGGTCCGTGCTTTTTGCTGCTGCGCATGTGCGGACCCAGCCTCACAGAGACAGGAGGACGGGGCCAGGGAGCCTGGCAGGCGTGTGAGCGGGCGGCCAGGTGTGCTGCAGGTGCATGCGCGGCAGGTGTGAGACAGATGCGTGCGTGGCGGGTGTGCGGCGGGTGCACGCATGCGCAGTAACAGGCGGCGGCGGCGAGGAAGCACAGACCTAGAGTCAATAAAATGCAAGTGTCCCTGCGTCATCAACTGAATGGTTTTGTGTCCCTGGCTTTTTTGTACTGAGCATGTGCACAGCCAGGGCAGTTAGGACACAGGGCCGGATCTGAGAGTTTGCTGTCTGTGGTTCACAGCGGTTTTCATTGCATTGTGGGAAATAACAGCTTTTTCCAACTGCCACTGTACTTCAGACAGTGGTCGGTAATGAGCAAAGATGCGTATGTGCGCGCATTGCAGGGGTGGTAGCGGCTGTGACCTAGCCACTGCTGTCAGTTTTGATCTGCATGGGGAAACACCTTCAAGTGTGCACTAGCCAACTGAATAACATTGGTTCTCAGTTTACTTGTGCACAAAGCGAGGGGAGGGGGGCATCCACAGTTTTGCAGAGGGCCCAGTGATTCCTAGTTACGCCCCTGGTTGTCCTGCAGTTTTGCACAGCAGTGTAGAGGATTTTGACGTTGCAAGGTGTGGAGCTACACATATAGAAGCAATATGTGCCGCTGTTCCTGCTGATTACACTTTTTACAGACAGTAAGCATGATATTGTACGCATGATATATTGCATCTATTTGGTCAAGCACTGTTCTATTTGGCATACTAAGGAGGACTCAATGATATACTGTACATCTAAGTGACTGGTGGCTTGTGGTAATAGACTGCCGCCTTGCATGTGCTGCAGCTGTGGCCTGCATCTGTAGGTAGATTTTACCTGGTAATTATTTTGATTTGCAATTTTTTAAGTACCGGTAGCTCCCTAGCTGAAAAAGTGTGGGTACCTCTGCCTTACCGAATAGGAAGAGCCAAGGTATGAACCCTGGTCTCCTGGGTCTGAGGCAGAGCCCTTAAAGGGAAGGTTCAGGGACTAACTAAAAAAAATAAAAATCCATTTCCACTTACCTGGGGCTTCCTCCAACCCGTGGCAGGCAGGAGGTGCCCTCGGCGCCGCTCCACAGGCTCCCGGTGGTCTCCGGTGGCCGACCCGACCTGGCCAGGCCGGCGGCCAGGTCGGGCTTCTTCTGCGCTCCATGGTGCGTTTCACGCCGGCGCGCTGACGTCATCGGACGTCCTCCGGGCTGTACTGCGCAGGCTCAGAACTACTGAGCCTGCGCAGTACAGCCCGGAGGACGTCCGATGACGTCAGCGCGCCGGCGTGAAACGCACCATGGAGCGCAGAAGAAGCCCGACCTGGCCGCCGGCCTGGCCAGGTCGGCCACCGGGAGCCTGCGGAGCGGCGCCGAGGGCACCTCCTGCCTGCCACGGGTTGGAGGAAGCCCCAGGTAAGTGGAAATGGATTTTTATTTTTTTTAGTTAGTCCCTGAACCTTCCCTGTAACCAGTACAGTAGTTACCTGACTGGTCCTGCTGCTCTTGTGTCTCGAATACCTTTATTCCCTGACCTAGAACAAATATGACCATCAGATGGTGTAAAAAAGTCTGCCCATCTTAGTGACATGTTTGTTTCAGCCACTAGTCCTGCCAAAAGGATCAGCAGGCCTGCCAGACAATTGGTATTCTTTAAAAGGAAATAAATATGGCCGCTTCCATATCACTCTCACTACAGTGTCCCTTTAACCTTGTTAGCGGTAGCCCCGAGTCAGGCTCGGGCTAGAAATCCTCAGCTCAGAGCATTAACCCCGAGCTGAATCCAGGGGAGGTGAGTAATGTGCAGGGTTGCCGTTGATCTATCTAGCGGTATGATTTTCAGGGTCTAAAAGCTTGTGAAAAAATTGCCCCGCTTTTATAACCTAAAATCCGGAAATCATCATACCTTAGGGAAGTTAAGCTAGCTGCCCGTTAGCATCAAGATCCTCAGTTTACCATTGAAGAATGCTGTGTTATGTGTTAGCATGTGGTATACTGTACAGCAGAAAGTAATATGCTGGATACATACTGCTGGTGGCTGGTCCTGTAGGATGTCCTTCACGCTGTCATCACCAAGAGCCAGCTGCAGCCAGACAGGGTGAGTGTGGAGCAGTTTATCCAGGATGCTGGGCTTGTAGGCCTCACTCTCATATCCCGAGTCTCGGAGGAAGGCTTTTTTCTCCACCAGAACATTCTTCTCCATTTCTTTTTCAATGCTGTGGAAAAAAAGCTCGTCATATGAAATTCCCCAGGACTTCTAGAAATGACGGTTCTGCTGAACATCTTTGTATACATAAAGAATCTAACACAAACAGAGATTATTGCATAGACAGTTTCACCCTGCAGTAGAAACAGAAGGGAAGATTGTTTCGATGATAAAACTGGTGTTTTCTGAATTGCCTGGGGGTTCAAATCAGCTGCTGCTTTAACATCATGGCAGCAAATGTTGTCATTATAACCTACATGAGGGATGGAGCGTGAACTGTACGCTAATGAAGGGTTTATTCATGCTGGACCCCCAGCAGGGGTTTGTGTAGGACAACCGCTTCCCCCCGGAATAGCATTCCATCAGGTAATTCTGCTAATACACCCAGTACTACAAATTGTGGAATGGAACTTGAGGCCGGTTTTACATCTAATTTTAAATTACATTGTTTTAATTATAATGACTAACATATGACCCTGCAGCAGACTGCGCCGACAGGGTCCCCTGCATAGTGCTGCGTAATATGTTGGCGCTTTATAAATACAATAAATAAATAGTGCAGGTGCATTGCCCAGTGAAGTACTCCCTCCTGGACAGGAAGTATGTCACTGGGATTTCCAGGGATCCCCGTCATTCTGCGCAACCCCGCAACCAACCTTTTTAAAAGGTATTTGTCACCCGTTGACTTACATTACTTCCGCCACCGCGGAAGTCCGGCAATAACATGCTGTTGACTTTGCGGTGGCTCGGTAGCAATTTGGAAGCTTCCAGCGCGACGCGGTAAGTGTGCTAGGCCCCTTTGCCTTGCATTGTGTTACCCTGCTGTAAAACATGGTAACACAACACACACTTGTGATGCAAGTTTGAAAGGGGCCTCAGAGGAAGTGAAATGCATGTTTTGGGGCTAGCTGCTTCGCCTTGCAGTGACCTCACACTCCCAAGTCTTGGAGTTTGTATGTCCTCCCCATGTATGTATTACTCTGAGCATTTCAGCTTCCTACCACATCCCAAAAACATACTGGAACTAGACCAATCAAAATCAACAGGAAGAACATTTGATTAAAATTTACAGGCAAATCAGAAGTATTTGCATCTCAGTGATCATCTCTAGTCACTAAGGGTGCCCGTATATCATTCGATTTGCAGCATCGATATCGGGCCGATTCGGTCATAATGATCGAATCTGGCAGAGATCAATAGCCCAACATGGCCGCCCAATCAATTGCTTCAATGGATTTCCAGCTGGATTGATCAAAACAATTGATCTGGCATGCTGGAAACAATCTTGTTCAAAAAGGTTGCGCGGTGGTAATGGCGTTCGATATTTCGATGATCGATGGACCCCACATCCGGTCCCCCTCATGTAAAGTGTTCCCCCGCGCCCATGGTGGGTGTGGAAGCAGCTCACCTATCCGCCGCACTGCCTGTCCCCAGTGACCCCGATTCATGTACTGACATCATGCAGAGAAGACATTACAGGAGGTGCAAGGCAAAGAGGATAGCTGCTGCCACACTCAGGGCCTGGTGGGGGACACTTTACATGAGATGGTCTGTCAGCCAGAGGAAGTAGCGCTAGGGCGATTTCCATCTGTCTGCAGTGTGTGGCCAGGTAATAGATCCCTCTCAGATCAGATTTGATCAGAGAGGGATCTATCTGATGGTTGATCTGGTAGCCATTGACTAGTAGTGTATGGTATGTATGTGTATGGTATAATGTAAAGCTAATTCCTACTATTGTCTAATGTGCCTATAATAGTCCACAGACTAATTGCAAGAGAATCCAATTAAAGGACAACTGAAGGGAAAGAGATATGGAGGCTGCCATATTTATTTCCTTTTAAACAGTACCAGTTGCCTGGCTATCCTGCTCCTCTGCCTCTAATATACTTTCAGCCATTGACCCTGAACAAGCAGGCAGCAGATCAGGGGTTTCTGACATGATTGTCAGATCTGACAAGATTAGCTGCATGCTTGTTCCTGGTGTTAGTCAGACACTACTGCTGCCGGGCAACTGGTATTGTTTAAAAGGAAATAAATATGCCAGCCTCCATATTCTTCTCACCACAGTTGTCATTTAATGCAGCTGCATGTTTTTGTAATGTGGGAGAAAACTGGAGTGCCTGAAGGAATCCCTTCCAAACACAGGGCGGACATACAAACTCCATGTCCTGGCCCAGATTGGAATGTGGGACCGTACCGCTACAAGGCGAGAGTGCCAATATACCACCAGCTGCCCTGGGCCTCGGGAGACCAGCGATAAAACTCTCTAGAAGTGTAAAGGCTGCAGGAGGAGGAAAAGTATTCATTCAGGAACTTGTGTGTCAGGAAATAGTAAGAACAGTTTTTAATAAGCAAAAGCCCCTTGAAATGCCGTGATATCGTATTTCTATGATTGAAGAAACGCTTTACTGAGCCATTCAATAGGAATACTTTATTGGCCTATTATTGGTTGAGCAAGTGCACATTCCACACTAGCAGCGAGTTATGTAGCAACACTGCCTGGCTGCCAGTCCCCTGATCCGCTGCTCCGTAACACAAACACTCTCATAAACACGGCTGTTATTGGGACTGCTGCACGAAATGCACATTTGGTTAAAGCTAGTGCCAGCTGGCCGATCATCGCGTCTCCCACTACAGACAAGCAGCATGTTTTCCCGCTGCCACAAGCAGTATTGTTCTCAGCCTTGTTATGCTGTAGTATTCCTCCCTCTGCTGGACAGATACGGGTCATGGATTCAACAGAGAAAAGAGGAAACCAAGCCACAAGATGTACCTTATAATAGACAAAGACACATGCATCCTGTTATTATGCAATAGGACTTAAACATATTGCCCAATGAATAAGAAGCTACACTTACAAAAAAGGGTTTCCTTGCACTCTATATGCATCACTAGGGATGGTCCGAGTACCCAGATAGCTTATAGTGACCCTGAAACATTAAAGGACAACTGAAGCAAGAGGTATATGGAGGCTGCCATATTTATTTCCTTTTACACAATACCAGTTACCTGGCTATCCTGCTGATCCTCTGCCTCTAATACATTTAGCCATAGGCCCTGGACAAGCATGCAGCAGATCAGGTGTTTCTGACATTATTGTCAGATCTGACAAAATTAGCTGCATGCTTGTTCCTGGTGTTAGTCAGACACTACTGCAGTCAAATAGATCAGAAGCTACCTGCACGATATACCCCCTGCTGGTCACGTAGTCTACCACTATGTGCGACCGAACCCTCTCTCCTGTCTATTGCTGAATTGCACAGCTCCTGCTGGATTTGGTATTGCAGACATAGGTGTGAGCTGTTTGCATCTGTTATTGGCTGACTGGCAGTCTGCAGACCTATATAAATGGCAGTGCACTGTCTGGGAGTGAACATTTATTCCTCGTGTTTGGCAATTGGCTTGAAGGGGTAGTGTGGGTGAATTCCCTAGTGGTGGCAGCTCCTTAGTGCGCATGAGCTCCCCTTTGGTGTTGCATGCAAGTTTGGGGGTCCCAGGTGGTGGCAAAGCCTGGGGCCCCCACCTGTCGTGGGCACCAGTGTTTGAGTGTTTTTCAACCTTTTTGCAGCTCCTAGCATGCAGATTAGTTAGGGAAGGGGTGTGAGAGGAATGCCTGCATGAGGTACCCTCTGTTGGTCATGTAGTCTACAACTATGTGCAACCGAACCTTCTCTACTGTCTATGGCTGAAATGCGCAGCTACTGCTTGACTTGCTATTGCAGACTGGGTGTGAGTTAATTGCACCTTTTATTGGCTGACTAGCAGTCTGCAGACCTACTGTATATAAATGGATGAGCATTGTCTGGGAGTGAGCATTCATTCCTCTTGTGTTTGGCAATAAGCACTGTGATACTTAGTGCTGAATAGGGAAATGTGCAGACACACACATGCGTAGCTTTTTATTTAAAGAAAACCTGAACTGGAAATTAAAAGTCAAAATAAGCATACACAAGTCATACTTACCTCCCATGTAGTCTACTCCTCAGTGTCTTTCTCCTGTCCCGCGTCCTATTTGTTCACTGAGATCAAGGGAATTTTCCGTCCTCCATTTTGAAAATTGCCATTACCCATAACAGCTTTCTGGTCAGCACACAGTTAAACTGTAACATCGCCCACTTGAGCCATAGGGAAACATGGACATTACCTGGTACATCAGTTTTCCTCTCAGCTATAACTGACAGCAACTGATATATTTCAGATCTGACAAAATATTGTCAGAACTGGAAGGGATTATTGTCAGAAGAAAATGGTGAGCTTCTGAGAGGAACTGATGGCAAGGTAACTATGCAATGTTCATTTGAAGTTACTTCATGTGTTTATTTTAAATATTTTTACTCAGTACAGGTTCTCTTTAAATACAACAAATTGCTTCTCCTGATTTGCAGAGGGCTGCAGTAGTCCTTGTTCCTCTACATATCACAGTGACACCGTGTCACACAGGATCACACTGCCTGGGGAATGCTATTGCCATGTCACTAATGCTGGGATTACACGATACTTTGTTTGCGTTCGATTCGGCGCACGATCTATTAGCCATTCGATTTTCTGCTTGATTCTCTTATCTTCCACTTGTTTTTCTTATCTTTTTTCCACTGACTTCTATAAGAAATCGAGCGGAACATTGGACATGAACGATTTTTACAAAAAAAGTATCGTGTAATCCCAGCATTATGCTGGGTACACACTATGAGATTTTCTGGCCGATTGTCAGATCGATTATTTCCAGCATGTCCGATATGCTTTCTGATCGATTTCTGTGCACTTCAATAAGAAATCGCTCGGAAAATGCTTGGAAATCAATCGATCTGACAGTAAATCGGCCAGAAAATCTCATAGTGTGTACCCAGCATGAGAAGATGGATTAGTAAGGCAGATCCTTCGTGTCCATGTTGCTAAGTCCAACCTAGAATTTTTATCAAAATTTACACAAATAAAAAACATAAATGTTCCGTGTGTTTTAACTTATTTGAACTTTGGGAAATTTCAGTACATTTCTTTCTTAACTATCCCATAAGTTAGGCAGGGTAGCGATTTCCTAATTTAGCATTTGGGGAAATGAGAATGTGATCTCATTTTACTATTTTAAAATCACAAGGCTTCCTTAGAATAATGTGAAAAAACAGTATTAAGGCGTTAACCACATTAAATTGCTTTGGGGCAGCTGTCCAGGCATTTTGCTGCAACATACATGAAACATGAAGTCTCGGCAGTCCTTTTTCTATGGTTAACCTCATCTAGAGATCTTAAATATCCTACAAGTTTTAGGGCTATTTCACACTGCAAAAGCTTTTTTTCTAAGTGCTTGGGATTTTAAAAAGTTCTAGGTGTTTCAAGTCCTACCACATAGAGCCACATTAATCCATGTCATGCACTGATGAGGACAAGCCAGTCTGAAACAGTCTGTATGCATGTTGGAATAGTGTGGCTCTGTACAATTAGCAAGCTGACACATCATTGCATTTCAGGGATTCTGGAATGGATGATTTGCATACTCAGCAGTGATGCACTGTGAGACTTCTCATATACTCACTCCAACCTGAATAATCTCAAATACCTTCTGCTCTAAAGGAAATTTGCAAGCTAATTAAAAAAAACAAAAACCTACCGTATTTTTCAGAATATAAGCTGCTCCGGACTATCAGACACGCCTACGTTTCGAGGACAAAAACCAGGGGAAAAAAATACTAAACCTGGAGCGTCTATGAACCAGGGGCATCTTCTGCATGTTCTCCTCCAATTATTGTGTCTTCCTCCTGTTCCCCTTTGTGGCCTCCTCCTGTACCCCTTGTGTCCACCTCTTGTCCCCCCCCCCCCTCGTGGCATCCTCCCGTACCCCTTGTGTCCTCCTTATATCCTCTCGTGTCATCTTTCTGTCCCCCCTTGTGGCCTCCTTATGTCCCCTCTTGTGGAATCCTCCTTGTCCCCCTTGTGTCCTCTTTATATCCTCTCTTGTGTCATCCTTCTGTCCCCCCTTGTGGCCTCCCTATCCCCCCCACCTTGTGTCATCCTTCTGTCCCCCCCCCCCCCCCCTTGTGGCCTGGTGTATTCCTAGCATAAGCCTCTTTTCCCCCTCTCTTTCTTCTTTGTCTCTCAATGCTGTGCTTTAAAGAGACACTGAAGCGAGACTAAATCTCGCTTCTTGTCTCATATATAGCAGGGGCATGTGTGCCCCTGCTAAAACGCCGCCATCCCGCGGCTAAACGAGGGTCCCTGACCCCCCAACCCACCCCCTGCAAAATCTACGGCCAACTTGGTCGTAGATTTTGCTGCTGCTGGAGGCAGGGCTAACGGCAGCAGCCCTGCCTCACAGCGCATCGCCGCCTCTCCCCCGCCCCTCTCAGTGAAGGAAGACTGAGAGGGGCGGGGGAGAGGCGGAGATACGCGTCTGATAGACGCGCATGAGGCAGGGTTGCGGCGGTTAGCCCTGCCCCAATGCGGAAGCGCTACCCCGCCGCACGGAGGGGATTTGGGGGGACAGGGACCCTCGTTAAGCTGCGGGATAGCACACGTGCCCCTGCTATATATGAGGTCTGAAGCGAGATCTATTCTCGCTTCAGACTCTCTTTAAAGAGGAGCTGTCAGGCATACAATCTCAGAAAAAAAACAACAACACATATATAAGTAGATAAATACTTGCTCTACTTACATAACATATGTATTGCACTGTCCACATTTTGATTTTAGCGATTTTTCTTCAGTAAAAAAAAAAAAAGAGAGAGAATCCTTCTTAGCATTTCCCATTTTAAGTGTGGCTATTTTGAAGCCAATCCTGATGTAATTTCCTCCCTTACTCTCCTCTGCCTGATTGTGTATACATTGTCCGCCTTTCACTATAGAAAGTGCATTGTCTCAGCATGAGAAATATTGGCCAATCAGAGAGGAACAGAGGTGTGGGAGAGGGGAAAACAGGAAGAAAAGAGGCTTCCGCCAATCAGGCTGCATTGGTTAAGTCTGAGGGGAAATAGAGAAGCAAAAAATGACAACCCAGCATGCCCTGCAACTTCCTTTTTGTGTACCAAATTTTGTGTGTACCAAAAAAGCTAAACTGGGGAATGATTATTTATGAACAAGAAAAGTAATAGTGATTTTAACCTTTAGATTGCCTAGTTAGCATCCTTATTACTTGTTTACCAGATAAAAATAAAGAACTGATTTTTTATTTTATGCCCTACAGATACACTTTAAGTGTGCATAAATCTCTCCCCTCCACCATGTAAAATGTATAGTTGGTTTGTTCACAGCATCAGCTTTAATCCACCATTGTCTTCTATTGTTAATTGTTGTCTTGTTTATATTGTAGAGCTATACCTTGTATTCTGTTGTACAGCGCCACAGAAGATGCTGGTGCTATATACAGTAAATGAATAATAAAAATAATATATAAAAAGTGTTTCTGACTCAGGATAATTAAGGTCAAATGGGTACGGTGCATAATTTATTACATTCTACTGTATGTCATTATGTTTCTTCTCTAATATACCATTTTCAACAAATACATTCAGGTTTGCTGGATAACTTATGTTCTCTAGTATCCTGTAGCCCACAGAAGCTTAGGATCGAGGCTCAGAGGATGGACACATGGTGCACACATATACCATCGCTCACTGCTCGCCCTACGCTATAATACCCACAATTCCCATTCAATGTGTGTTTATAATATTTCCTGCATCCTACAGCCTCGCACATCCTGTGTGACTTCTCACTGCTGCCGACAACTACAAATATGCAGCCCCGGCGACACAACTTCTGGGGGAAAAATTAGATCAGTGAGTTTCTGGTAAACACATTAGAGCTGGGAGCTCTGCTTTCATTTATGAGCCAGTAGGATGGACCACGTCCCTCTGTATTCAGTAAAGACCAGCCATGTCTTCCTCAAATGTATTCCATATATTGTGTTAACTCTTTCCAGTTACCCTGGAGACTGTCATTTTAACTTAGAGAGGACTTCCAGCAAATACTGTTTTTAATGGGGGGGGGGGGGGGGGGGAGAGGAGGGGGACAGTATACAGATTTTTATAAGGCTATAGAAATCATTCTATTTCTTTTTATATTTATATATTTATTTGAAGTTTGATTTTATGTCACTTGATATATATGATTCTATACTTAAGAAGAACCTGAACTGAAAATAAAAAGTCAAAATAACCATACACAGGTTGCCTCCTGTGTAGTCTTTCAGCGCTGCGTAATATGTTGGCGCTTTGTAAATACAATAAATAGTCTTCTACTCAATCTCTTTCTCCTCTCCTGCGTCCCATCTGTCCGCTGTGATCAATGGATTTCTCCGTCCTCCATTTTAAAAATGGCCATTACCCCATAACAGCTTCCTGGTCAGCACACTGTTAAACTGTAATATCAACCACTTGAGCCATAGGGAAACATGGACATTACCTTGCACATTCAGTTGTAACTGACAGCTGCTGATTCATAACTGACAGCAACTGGTATATTTCAGTTCTTCAGTTCTGACAAAATATTATCAGAACTGGAAGGGATCAATGTAAGAAAAAATGGTGAGCCTCTGAGAGGAACTGATGGTGAGGTTAGTATGTAATATTCATTTGCAGCTACATTATGTGTTTATTTTAAATAATTTTCCTCGCTTTAAGTTCCCTTCAAAGAGAACCCAAGGCGGAATATTTAAATCTTAATAGCACCCAGAGGCATGTCATGTGCACAATGACATACCTCTGTGTCCTTTTATCGCCGCTGCTAGTGCCCCCTGCGCTCTGCTGTCCCCCCCCCCCCTCCTGATATATAGCACCAGGCTAGTGACAATCTGCCATTCTGTTTACCTGAGGCTTGTCAATCAGCCTCCTCCACATTGCCGCCTGCATTACAGGCTCCCCCCTGCCGCCCCCCACCTCTGCTAGCTTCCTCCAATTGGAAGCCAAGCCACGACCCAGGAAGTACTCATGCTAGATAATCCTTGACTGAGACAGTTGTTCGATGCTGCCTCGGCCAAGAATCTAGAATGTGGACACCTGCACCATGACAAGCACGGAATGAGTACATTATCTTCTTTTGTGTGGTCTGCTTGTGCGGCTCTGATTGTCCCCATTTCCCTCTCTACCAAACATTACATGCTGTTCAGCTATACCCAAGCATAGTGTCTGTGGCACAGTAGTGGCTAAAGTTCCATCAACTGACAAGACATTAGGCCTCGCTCACATCAGGGCCGTTTCTGTGCGCTTTTTACAGCGCACTGCCCTGTGCGATCAGCAAGGTATTTATTTTCACATGTAACTAAATGTAGCTGGTTCACATCTATGCGCTGCGCTGAGCAGCGTTACAGAAACGTAGGGTTGCATGCATTTCTGTGCGTTGAGCTGGAAAGCGCACATCAATGCAAGTGAATGGGTGCGCTTTTTTAGCGCATAGAAGCGCGTACAAGCGCATAGAAGCGCATGCGTTTTTTACCGCTAATTGGAGAAAAAAATACATTTACATACAAAAACAAAGTTTTATTGACAACTGCTGCTGATACAACAAGCAAAACGTGCTTTAAAGAAGCGCAGCGCAACGCACAGAAGCGCGCACAAGCGCATGTGTTTTTTACCACGCGCTTTCACGCGTTTTTCAGCGCAGCAGATGTGAACGAGGCCTTAGAGAAGAGATCATCTTGATTACTCTGATTTCTCTTTAGAACATACAAATCTGTCGACTTTTGCCTTTTAGTGATCATTTCTTTGGAGAGGAAGAAATCAGAGATTATTTTCATCTTGATAAGTCTCATTAGAAATGACTGAAACGTTACAATACAATGCTGGAAACCAGATACAGAATAATAAAGTTACTTCCAATGTTTGCACTGCATTTCATTCACTGTCATTATGGGAAACATCCCTGACAAAAAACAAGCCTGTGTCAGAGAGTCCGCCCCTCATTGTCCTCCTCTGCTTCCCATTGTTCTCTGGAGCTGTACAGGTGGAACAGGGCAGGGCAGGCTGACCGTGTCACACAGCTCTGCTCGCCATGTGAAAGTGAAACTCTACTCACCCAGGTTGGCCCTGCAAATTAAAAAGATTCTAATTACACTATTTCTGATCCTTTCCTTGCCCTTCTGAGCACAGAGTAAACTAGAAAAACAGGCAGTGGTACATGGGAGTGTATGTTTGCTATAATCATTTTAGTAGTCCCCATTATGGCAAAAAGGCATCCCTGTTCCCACTTACAAGTATAGGCATTCCAGAGGATGAACTGGCACTCAATAATGATCCGAAGTGTGCGTAGCTTACGTTCACCAGCCATGATCAATAAACATATGGTCATGCAGGCACAAAGTTAAAATCTCATAACACACAAGTGTGTATAAAGGTAGAGAGCGTGAGAGACACCTGTGTGATGTAAACTCTTCAGCCCGGCTTCAAAATGATGTACATGCGACATGAACACAAGATAGTTGGCACTTAAAGGACCACTCCATTGAAAAAAGTAAGCAGTTAAAAGCTGTCAGAACCGGCAGGTTTTGGACTAGTCCATCTCCTGATGGAGGATTCTCAGGGTTTTCTTTGTTTTCAAAAGCATTTCTTTAACAGTAGTTGTTAAAGAGACTCTGTAACAAAATTTTCATTATTATTTCTTCTATCCTATAAGTTCCTATACCTGTTCTAATGTGCTCTGTCTAACTGCAGCCGTTCCTATTTGCACAGTGGCTGTATTATCTCTGTTATATGATCTAATCTTCCCTCCTCTGTCGGCTCTGTCGGGCTGAGGCTGGAATGTGTGGAATGTGCTGTGCTGCTTGTGATTGGCTAGAAGCTATACACACCCTCTCCAGGCCCCCTGCACACTGTATGACTCACACACTGAGCTACTCTCAGCCTATCACTTGCTATGTCTTTTGTTTGTAAACACTGCATAAAAATGGCAATTACAAGCCAGGATTGCAGCAGGAAGAAGCAGAAACAGCACAGAGGGGTCCAGGAGAACATAATGAATAGAATGGTATGATTTTTTTTGTAAGAATTTTAGAGTGCAGATTCTCTTTAAGTCTAACTGACAAACTAGTGTGCAAGTGACTAGTTATGCTGGGAACACACAATATGTTTTTCCCATTCGATTCTCAGCTCATTCATTTTTTCTGCTCGATTCTCCACTTGATTCTCTTATCTTCCGCTCATTTTTCTTATTTTTTTCCATTCACTTCTATGAGAAATCAAGTGGCAAAAATGATTGAGAGGAATATCGGACATGACGGAATTTATCAATCGAACGCATCTATCTGACGGGAAAACGTATTGTGTGTTCCCAGCTTTAGGCTGGCTGGTATCTTTCTATTTTGGCAGTTAAACTGCGTGCTGTTCAGGAAATGCTCTTGAAAACAAAGAGACCTGTCGGTATTGTCAGATTTTAACTGCTTACTTTTTACACTGGAGTGGTCGTTTAAAGAGAAACTCCGACCAAGAATTGAACTTTATCCCAATCAGTAGCTGATACCCCTTTTTACATGAGAAATCTATTCCTTTTCACAAACAGACCATCAGGGGCGCTGTATGACTGATATTGTGGTGAAACCCCTCCCACAAGAAACAAGAAAAGTACGTACTCTTGGCAGTTTCCTGTCTGTGAGGCAGGGAACACACTTGCAGGGCCGTTTTCCCCTGCGTTTCCCAGGTTTCCGTCGGGTTTTGCGGTCGCGTCTAACGCGTGCGTTTTTCCGCGTGCGTTTCTGCGTTTCTGCGTTTGCATGGCATGTAGTCATGCAATGTGCGGAAAAAAGCAGAAAACTGTGCGGCTACAAAACGCGGAAAAAAACGCGAACGCAAACGCGCACAAACGCATGCGGCGCAGCGTTTCCCGAGCTAGGCTATTATTTTCAATAGCCTCTAAAATCGTGCGCGTTTTGCCGTTCGCGGCAAAACGCGCAAAAACGCATGTAGTGTGTTCCCTGCCTGAACCTTGCTGCATTGTGGGAAATAGCTGTTTACAGCTGTTTCCAACTGCCAAAAAAGCATGCAGCAGGTACATCACCTGCCAACAGTAAACATGTCACCATGTAATAAATGTCAAAATGTTATCAGGGATTTAAAAGATTTTACAATGGGCAAACACTGACTAAATCATTTATACATAATTATTGTAAAAATGAAGCACTTTTTTCATTACATTATTTTCACTGGAGTTCCTCTTTAAGACAGGTATGTGTGCTCATGATAACGAGTTAATATAAGGATCATGCTGCACCCTACTAATACAACAGGTGTGCACTGCACAGAGGTGCAGCCTCTTATGGGTACCAGTGAGAAAAAAGAACAAGAAAGACAATAAAGAGGAAGAGGTCAGACAAAGAAAGGAACTGGAAGAAGTGTCCGCCTTGAAGAGGATAATATAACACGGATGTACCAATGCAAGAACACTGTGTATGTAAATACCACTAGTTATTACATCTACAGGCTATATACGCTCATTGCTTGAGAAAACAGGAGAGGTAAGGCTTAGTTCACATTATAAATTGCAAGCGCAAGCGCTGAGCGTTTTTTTTAAGCGATTTTACTCGCATTTTTTGAGCGATTCGCATTTTTTGTAAGCGCTTTTGTTTTGCGATTTGAGCTTTTCTGTTTGCAGACAATCAGGAAGTGAACTCTGATCTGGAACTGAATATCTTTAAAGGAATACTGTAGGGGGGTCGGGGGGAAAATGACTTGAACTTACCCGGGGCTTGTAATGGTCCCCCGCAGACATCCTGTGCCCGCGCAGCCACTCACCAATGCTCTGGCCCCGCCTCCGGTTCACTTCTGGAATTTCAGACTTTAAAGTCTGAAAACCACTGCGCCTGCGTTGCCGTGTCCTCGCTCCTGCTGCTGTCACCAGGAGTGTATAGCACAAGCCCAGTATGGTCTGTGCCTGCGCAGTACGCTCCTGGTGACATCAGCGGGATCGAGGACACGGCAACGCAGGCGCAGTGGTTTTCAGACTTTAAAGTCAGAAATTCCAGAAGTGAACCGGAGGTGGGGCCAAAGCATCGGTGAGCGGGTGCGCGGGCACAGGATGTCTGCGGGGGACCATTAGAAGCTCCGGGTAAGTTCAGCTCATTTTCCCCCAGACCCCCTACAGTATTCCTTTAATGTAATTTAGAATGAAAAGCAATCACAAAATTGCTTTCCCAAGCGCTTTTAAATCACATTGTGATTTTCCTATACCCTCCATTGAAGCACAAATGCTTAGATAATGGTGCAGGACCCACGTTTGTGATTGTAAAGAAAGCTCATCGCTCATGTGAATACACTCAAAGCGCTCATATTCACTAAACCGTGTTAACTCAAATATTACACCTTACCAAAGATCACACGCCTTATCAGAGTAGCATAGCGAACACTACGAACTTATGCCTGCTAATAGGCAATGGCACTCGTCCTGCCCTGAGCCCGAGCTGCTTCACAGCGCTCGCTATGCTACTCTGATAAGGCGCGTTAACTTAGAATAGGTGTGATATCATTGATAAAATGTGATATTCGAGTTATCACGGTTTAGTGAATCAAGTCCATAGTGTGAACAACCCCTTATTCCTCCCGTTTAGACCATGACCTCAGGAGTGTATCCGCTTTCAGGGACACATCATACAGAAAACAACATATTTACTACGACATGTAATCAGATGCTTCACCCTTGCTGTGACTCCCCTTATTAGGAAGTTTTTGCCTCTCTAGAGTTGTGGCAGAAACTACAGTTACTGCATTGATGGTTGCGACCAGGTCTGGGGTCATAGCCTCAACTCACTGTCCACAAGGGTGCCTCCAAAAGTGGTTGCTCTACGTAAAGTAACTCTAGGGGGCAAGGCAGTTTCCTGTCCATATATGCTAGTTCTTAGAGCTAATTCACACTAATTAGTGAGTTGAAATGCATTAAAATGCATGAATAAAAACTCATGAATGGGTTTGTGAGTTGTTGTGCATTTTCATGCATTTCCTGTGAATGATACAATAAAAGTGGACTTTCGTGTTACCAAGTAAAATACACATTATGTGCAGTCAGTCAAAACTCGCCAACTTACATTGGGCTTGATTCACTAAACTGTGATAACTATTATCACGGTCGCGCTTGCGTTTTGCACGTGCAATAACGCGTGTAACGTTATTGGCGTGCAAACGCAAATTTGCGCATGAAATCACTCCCGGTTTTACACGCAAATTCGTGTTTGTATGCCAAAAACGCTACGCGCATTATAACACGTGCAAAACGCTAGCGCGACCATGATGGGGAAAAAAGCCCATAGTGTGAATGAGCCCTTACAGATAGAGTTTCTGATTTGGCTAGCTATGGGGGTATTATCAAAGGGAAAACCTACCTAGAACTCTGTTCTTCCTTCATTTTGCCTTTTCTGGGCCTGTTGAACAAAATGCTTGTTTCTTGGCTCTGTCCAGAGCCATTAGTGTAGCCTTTGTGTGACAGCTGTAGTTACAACTTCTCCACCTGGCTTGCAAACACAGCATCTTCAACTGTTATTGTGCCTCAGGCGTAAAACTGCCTGACGGGAATAGAATCCATGACCCAGGGGTTTGTAAACTGTCCTTTCTAAGGACGGAATTGGGGCAGAGGGTTTCTTGTAACCTTGCCTAGTGAGAGACTGACCAAAGATGATAGACTCCTCCAAATCTAGAAAGGTTTCTTTCTCCTTGCTGATTCCTGCTGTAGGCTGCATATTGAAGGGGTTGCTATTATATTCTAGGAACCCAAAAGTCCTCGACACTCCCGAACTAAAACACCAAGACCTGACGGGAATTCCTTTATATGGGTTGATGTTACTGTGGATACAGATTTCCTCCCAGAAAGAAAGGATCAGGGTTGAATATGTACATGCGACCCACGCAAGTCCCCATAGCCATTCCAAGACACCTGTTGAAACCACTGTTCATCAAAAAGAAATGGATTGTGTGTGAGAACAAAATGCAGCTACTCATACATTCTATTGCCCCTCCTCAGAAAAAAATCTAGACTCAAAATAGAGTACAGTGGCATTGTACAGTTGTTTCTGACATTATTCATTGTACAGGAAGACTAAAAAAAGGCAATAAACTTTCACCATGTCCGCTTGCAGCTGAAGAAGTCTTGAGAGAATTTGTGCTTGGAGGCCCTTAAGAAGTGCCTGTAAACACATCAGTAAGCATATGCAAACTGCATCATGTGATTTTCGGGCATATTTACAGCGTGAATCCTATGCAAGCATGACCCAGAGAGCATGTCAACAAACACATACTTCCTCTTGTTAGTCACATACTGAACTGACACAAAGGTGTTTGTAATGGAGTTATTTGTCTCCATAGAACTACAGTATGAACAGCTACTAACTCTCAGCACATAAGTATATCTTTGAAATCATATTATACCACCACCTCTGCTCTGATCAACAAATTGAACTTACGGTAACCCTTCATTTAGCGAATGCCAGTGAGTAAAATCTGAATGGTTTCTAAACAACATTGCTCTTTACATTCCGAACCTACAGGCAGATCGCACCTAGACCCTTTAGATTCAATAAGCATAAAGAACACTAAGAACAGCAGAACGATGAAGGAAGAGGGACAGGGCATCAGGGAGATGTAGTTGGCTAGGTAGGGGTAGCCGGAATAGAGCAGAGAGATGCTGCCAGAAAGAGGAAGGGGTGGAGGGCAGCGTAACAAAGCAGTCACAAAGGAAGGTGGTCCTATAAGTGAGCTACAGGTGGGAAGGTAGGAGTAGTAGTGGGGGGCAGCAGTAACAAGACAGCAGGGAGGCGGGAGCAGACAGACGCTGGTGGGGGAGGAAAGAGGGGGTGGCGGAGAGCGGGATATTGGTTAGCACAATAGCCTTGCAGTAGTGCAGTCCCATGTTCTGATCTCAGCTCAAACACTAGATGCATGTAGCTTGCATGTCCTCCTCATACTCACACAGGTTTTCAAGGGATATTGTGTGACATAACTGGACTCTCTAAAACACTGAAAAACATGTCAGCCCTATATGAAAAAAAATATAATCATTGCAAGTACAGTATGTGTGGGAGGAGAGGCCTGGCAGTGAAGAATGACACACTGGGCCAGAGTGAAGTTGGTGTGAAAAAGTAGTAAAGCAGATTAAGTAGACAGCAGCACATAGCAAGCTGCATTGTGCAATGCGTCCAGAGTCACAGCTGTGAACAAGCCTTTGAAATCTGTGGCACCTCCCATATTTGGTTTCCACACAGATGACTTTGAGAAATTATCTGTCTACTATCCTATTATATGGATGGATATAGGTCCGTTCTACAAACAGACATGGCATTAAATGTGCCGAGTTAACATGAACATTTTTGTATATGGAAATAGAAAACATGCATGGATTTTACTTTCACTATCTGTAGACTTGTGAGGTTACTTCCTGAAGGGACTATTCCATAGAATTCTTTCGGACAGGTATAAAGAGAAGTTCCACTTCTTACAAAGTTCTAGTAGGAAGCAGAAAAATTCCCCTAGAACCTTCATACAGCACAAAAATAGAAGTGATGAAAGGCACCATGCCAACAATGCATAAAGCCACCTTGCAACCACAAGTATTTGCTGTACACGTTTTGTGGCCTGTCTGGAGATTCGGATTATTGTCTCCTATTTACTCCTATCAGCTACGTGGATAACTATATTGTTAAAAGTGTACCTGAAGGGAAAAAATGTCTCCTAAACCAGGGCTGTGGAGTCGGAGTTGGAGTCGGGGCAATTTTGGGCACCCGGAGTCAGAGTTGGAGTCGTGGTTTCAGAAACTGAGGAGTTGGAGTCAGGAGTCGCATGATTTTTGTACAAAATCCACAGCCCTGTTAAGTATTAGACTAAGGAGGGACTGAGCAATTTTGGGTACCCAGAGTCGGAGTTGGATTCGGAGTCGTGGTTTCAGAAACTGAGGAGTTGGAGTCGGAGTTGGAAGATTTTTGTACCGACTCCACAGCCCTGTCCTAAACAAGTGCTTAGCTCAGTAGAGGGAAGGCTCTGGATCATACAGAGGCTTATCCCACTCCTCTCGCCTCCATCAATCTAGCGCTGGGAGCCCGAACCTGTTGACAAGGGCTTGCCGAAGAGTGTGCGCGCCCGCGCTCCCGTCTGTGAACGAGCGTGGCTGCACTGAGCTGGCCGCCGTAACACAGAGCCGACCGGGCTCAGCTTCCTCCGTCGAGGCAGAGTAACTACAAGCTACTGTGCAGGCACAAGACTTTCTGCATAGTGCGGCCACGCTTGTTCAGAAACAGGAGCGCGTCCTCAAACTTCCAGAGGGTCCCAGTACTGGATTGGTAGTCCAGAGGCTTCCCTCTACTGAGGTAAGTATCTAACTTTTGCCGTTTTTTTAATTACAAGTTTACTTTTTTTAATGTAATTACAAGTTTACTTTTTTTAATGAAAAGTTTACTTTAAAGAGAACCCGAGGTGGGAATTACTTTTACTATTGGGGCACAGAGGCTGGTTGTGCGCACTAAGACCAGCCTCTGTTGCCCCATCGTGTGCCTCCATGTCCCCCCTGCTCGCCGCTATACCCCCCCGCATTGCTGGCGACACGCAGCGTGTCGCCAGCTCAATGTTTACCTTGCGCTGTCAGTCAGCGCTGCTCCCCTGCCTCCTCCGCATCGGCGCACCCGCCCGTGTCCCTTCCCTCCCGCTGATAGGAGGGAAGTGACGCGGCGGGTGGCGCCGATGCGGAGGAGGCGGGGGAGCGGCGCTGACTGACAGCGCAAGGTAAACATTGAGCTGGCGACACAGCCAGCAATGCGGGGGGTATAGCGGCGAGCAGGGGGGACATGGAGGCACACGATGGGGCAACAGAGGCTGGTCTTAGTGCGCACAACCAGCCTCTGTGCCCCAATAGTAAAAGTAATTCCCACCTCGGGTTCTCTTTAAAGAGACTCTGAAGCGAGAATAAATCTCGCTTCAGAGCTCATAGTTAGCAGGGGCACGTGTGCCCCTGCTAAACCGCTGCAATAGCGCCGCTAAACGGGGGTCCCTTGACCCCCAAACCCCCCACTGCGACACTTGGTCGCAGACTTGGTCGCTCCTGGAGGCAGGGCTAACGGCTGCAGCCCTGCCTCCAGACGCGTCTATCAGCGGCGCATCGCCGCCTCTCCCCCGCCCCTCTCAGTGAAGGAAGACTGAGAGGGGCGGGGGAGAGGCGGAGATACGCGCTGACAGACGCGCGTGAGGCAGGGCTGCGGCGGTTAGCCCTGCCCCAACCAGGAAGCGCTCCCCCGCATTACGGAGGGGATTTGGGGGATCAGGGACCCCCGTTAAGCCGTGGGATAGCGGCGTTTTAGCAGGGACACACATGCCCCTGCTAACTCTGAGGTCTGAAGCGAGATTTATTCTCGCTTCAGACTCTCTTTAAAGAGATCCTGCACTGGATCTCACTATGTACTTTGAGTCCCCAGGGAGAAAAGCGCTATAAAAATATTATTGTTATTGTTAAAGCTGCCCACATCCCCCATGTGCTGATCAGGCTTTATCTGTCTGAAGTTAGATGAATGGTAAATGAATTGATTTATTGCTACAGGTTACATGTACTGTCAGTCTCATGTAGTGCAAACGTACACTATACAAGACAAATAACATCTATATTGCACTTTTCTCATTAAAGCGCCAGAGCTGCAGCCACTAGGACGCACTCTATAGGCAGTAGCAGTGTTAGGGAGACTGGCCCAAGGTCTCTAAGGTGCTGGCTTACTGAACAGGAAGAGCTGAGATTTGAACCCTGGTCTCCTGTGTCAGATGCAAAGCCCTTAATACACTATCCAGCCACTCTCCAGAGTATTCTTATTCTGACGCACAGCTAAGTCCCTACGGTCAGTCCCTACACATAACTTTATCCTCATGTGTTTGGGTTCTTGGAGGAGACTGGAGCACCATCAGTCTAGCTCCTCAACATGCGGTACATGTAATCACAGGGGTACTTCTGATGGTTCAGGGGTACTTGGGATTGATGATTTAAGAGGAACTGTAGTAAAAACAATGTAATTAATAAAACTGCTTATATTTTAGTTTTCACTTATACATTATTTAGTCAGTGTTCGATTATTGTAAAATCTTTCCTCTCCCTGATTTACATTCTGAAATGTATCATAGGTGGCGACATCTTTAGTGCTGTCAGGTGATCTTTGCAGGATGTATGTTTACTGAAAGTTCCGTAGCCAGTGAAAATAATACCTGGTCTCCCAGAATGCTCTGGGAGGAGCATTCCTCATAGTTAAACAGCCTAGGCTAAGCATCACTGGGAGGGCAGGGCTACATATCAATATACACTAATATATGGATATAGGAAATGTTTGTGATGCTGAAACTAGGAAAATTACCCTAAATACTTTACTGCATTCTACTATATGTCACTACAGTGCCTCTTTAAGGAACTTCTAATACATGTGTCAAGAGGTGCTAGCGATACCTATACCGGGGATACATGGCAAGCACAGGCCTCCATAAGGGCTATACGCAGAAAAACAATGATCTCCTAGAAGAAACTAACAATAATTGTGGAGAATGTACAAACTTCATGCAGACAACTTCATGCAGAAAACAAGCACCCTGCAACTTACAGGTGTTATCGACTCATCCATCTCTTGCATACACCTAAAGCGGAATGAAACCCAGCATTCCTTCAATGCTCTAATAGAATATTTACAGCATATTATATACAACCAGCATTTTTTGTTTTACTAGAACAGCATTCAAAGGGTTACACACAGGACTTATGGGGCCCATACACTTCATCAATTGATCGATTCTATGATCGATCAGAAATCGATTCTATCAAATTCCCCATTCGATCGATTTGCAGCCAATTTCGATCGATTTTGATGTATTTGATCTATCTCATAGGATGGAAAATCTAGGTTGATCTGCTGCTGGCAGCAGATCGATGGCACATAAAGTTGCATTGGATCTAATGGTGCAATAATACATTTAGATCGATTTCAGACAGATTTCATTCTGATTATTTAATTCCTGTTAAACAATACCAGTTGCCTGGCAGCCCTGCTGGTCTATTTGGCTGCAGTAGTGTCTGAATAACGGCAGAAACAAGCATGCAGCTAATATTGTCAGATCTGACAATAATGTCAGAAACAGCTGATCTGCTGCATGCTTGTTCAGGGTCTGTGTTTAAAAGTATTAGAGGAAGAGGATCAGCAGGGCTGCCAGGCAACTGGTATTGCTTAAAAGGAAATAAATATGGCAGCCTCCATATCTCTCTTGCTACAGTTAAAGCGAATCTAAACTCAAAACGTCCACTCTGCTCTAAAAGATAAGCAACAGCATAACCTTTAAAGAAAATACATTTATTTGTCACAGCTGATAGAAATCTTGCAATAAATTTTAAGTCTGTCTACTTCCTGCTTTCATGGAAGCAGACACAGGGTTAACATCCTGTGTTTACAAATTAGCTGCTCCGCCGAGGCTGCCAATGTTCCTTTGCTGACAAAGCTGAGAGGTCAAATTACAGTTGTCATTACTCACATATTAATGAGAATTAGACAGGCTAAACTCTCTAAATATATGCAGGGTGGGTTTCTCTGTTTTACTTCTGTCCTGCCCAATCTACACGATGCGATTCTTTGTGTGATTCAATTACGATTCTATTTACGATCCGATTAAATCTGATATGTCAGACCGGGATTCGATTCAATTCAGTTCGATTTGCCATTGCAAAACAATGGCAAAATGAATTGAACCGAATCGAATTCTGATCGGACATGTCATATTTAATCAGATCGTAAATAGAATCATAATCGAATCGCACAAAGAATCGCATCGTGTAGATTGGGCTTAAGAGTGCATGTCCACTTTAAAGGCAGTGTTTGTCAAGTACCTCTATTGTGGATAACATCTCAAGAACCCACTGACATATACATTATAATAGGAGTACCCTAGAATTGCATATAAATACTTTTCAAAGAGCCCCTTTATGCTTTTAATCAACAAAAAATCGTTGGATCCAAGGAAGGGGCCCCATGCTAATTTTGCAGGGGAGTCTGGTGGGTTGTTGCTGTATCCAGGATCAAACAGACATTGTTCCAACCAAAAAACAAAGTCATTGCCTGGATAGGATGCTTTTACTGCTTACAATGATGCACATTTGAAGCTATTGAGGGATCACATAAAATGGCAAGGTGGGCCGCATTTGACCTGCGGGCCTGGAGTTTGACACCTGTGTGCTAAACCGTAAACTAATAAGTGCTCCCTGAGATATGAGTCTCAAGTGCCGAGTACCTGCTGCTAGAACATTACATCACTTTTGTGTATGGACAGTCAGTAGCTATTCATAAGGAGATGAATGTCCCCTATGATAGATACAGTTCCTAATAGTTTAGTAGCAACTTGATAATGATTAACAAGCCTCAGCTGAGCAGAGGATAAACCATGCTTGTTAACATACATAAAACACAACTCTTATCAAAGAGCTACATACATGTGTGAGATGTCTCCCCACACCATAGGTTTCCCTGTCCACGCAGTCCTATGATTGGCCACACACATACACAGGCAGTCCTATAATTGGCCACACACACATACACAGGCAGTCCTATGATTGGCCACACACACATACACAGGCAGTCCTATGATTGGCCACACACACATACACAGGCAGTCCTATGATTGGCCACACACACATACACAGGCAGTCCTATGATTGGCCACACACACATACACAGGCAGTCCTATGATTGGCCACACACACATACACAGGCAGTCCTATGATTGGCCACACACACATACACAGGCAGTCCTATGATTGGCCACACACACATACACAGGCAGTCCTATGATTGGCCACACACACATACACAGGCAGTCCTATGATTGGCCACACACATACACAGGCAGTCCTATGATTGGCCACACACACATACACAGGCAGTCCTATGATTGGCCACACACATACACAGGCAGTCCTATGATTGCCCACACACACATACACAGGCAGTCCTATGATTGCCCACACACACATACACAGGCAGTCCTATGATTGGCCACACACACATACACAGGCAGTCCTATGATTGGCCACACACACATACACAGGCAGTCCTATGATTGGCCACACACACATACACAGGCAGTCCTATGATTGGCCACACACACATACACAGGCAGTCCTATGATTGGCCACACACACATACACAGGCAGTCCTATGATTGGCCACACACACATACACAGGCAGTCCTATGATTGGCCACACACACATACACAGGCAGTCCTATGATTGGCCACACACACATACACAGGCAGTCCTATGATTGGCCACACACACATACACAGGCAGTCCTATGATTGGCCACACACACATACACAGGCAGTCCTATGATTGCCCACACACACATACACAGGCAGTCCTATGATTGGCCACACACACATACACAGGCAGTCCTATGATTGGCCACATACATATACACAGGCAGTCCTATGATTGGCCACACACACATACACAGGCAGTCCTATGATTGGCCACACACACATACACAGGCAGTCCTATGATTGGCCACACACACATACACAGGCAGTCCTATGATTGGCCACACATACATACACAGGCAGTCCTATGATTGGCCACACACATACACAGGCAGTCCTATGATTGCCCACACACATATACACAGGCAGTCCTATGATTGCCCACACACACATACACAGGCAGTCCTATGATTGGCCACACACATACACAGGCAGTCCTATGATTGGCCACACACATATACACAGGCAGTCCTATGATTGCCCACACACACATACACAGGCAGTCCTATGATTGGCCACACACACATACACAGGCAGTCCTATGATTGGCCACACACATATACACAGGCAGTCCTATGATTGGCCACACACACATACACAGGCAGTCCTATGATTGGCCACACACACATACACAGGCAGTCCTATGATTGGCCACACACACATACACAGGCAGTCCTATGATTGGCCACACACACATACACAGGCAGTCCTATGATTGGCCACACACACATATACACAGGCAGTCCTATGATTGGCCACACACACATACACAGGCAGTCCTATGATTGGCCACACACACATACACAGGCAGTCCTATGATTGGCCACACACACATACACAGGCAGTCCTATGATTGGCCACACACACATACACAGGCAGTCCTATGATTGGCCACACACACATACACAGGCAGTCCTATGATTGGCCACACACACATACACAGGCAGTCCTATGATTGGCCACACACACATACACAGGCAGTCCTATGATTGGCCACACACACATACACAGGCAGTCCTATGATTGGCCACACACATACACAGGCAGTCCTATGATTGGCCACACACACATACACAGGCAGTCCTATGATTGGCCACACACACATACACAGGCAGTCCTATGATTGGCCACACACACATACACAGGCAGTCCTATGATTGGCCACACACATATACACAGGCAGTCCTATGATTGGCCACACACACATACACAGGCAGTCCTATGATTGGCCACACACACATACACAGGCAGTCCTATGATTGGCCACACACACATACACAGGCAGTCCTATGATTGGCCACACACACACATACACAGGCAGTCCTATGATTGGCCACACACACATACACAGGCAGTCCTATGATTGGCCACACACACATACACAGGCAGTCCTATGATTGGCCACACACATACACAGGCAGTCCTATGATTGGCCACACACATACACAGGCAGTCCTATGATTGGCCACACACACATACACAGGCAGTCCTATGATTGGCCACACACATATACACAGGCAGTCCTATGATTGCCCACACACACATACACAGGCAGTCCTATGATTGCCCACACACACATACACAGGCAGTCCTATGATTGGCCACACACACATACACAGGCAGTCCTATGATTGGCCACACACACATACACAGGCAGTCCTATGATTGGCCACACACACATACACAGGCAGTCCTATGATTGGCCACACACACATACACAGGCAGTCCTATTGGCCACACACACATACACAGGCAGTCCTATGATTGGCCACACACATATACACAGGCAGCCCTATGATTGCCCACACACACATACACAGGCAGTCCTATGATCGGCATCACACATACATACTGTACATGCAGCTTACTGACTGGACAATGAAGGTGGCGAGCTTATTCTCCCGTTGTGTGAATTCAGAATGCGATCAGTATGCACCATGCAGTGTAACCTAATTGGCTCCCATAGCTGGCCCTCCCCTTTATTCTAAAATAGTAACATAAAACAGTTTCAGTTACTTAAAATAACTGTCTTCAAAGTCACTAAATGATTCTGACATTAAAATACATCTGGGTCCAAGTGCTTATTATGCTTACTTTGAGTTTAGCTTTATGAAGCTGCAATCATGTGCAATCATGAGATTTGGTAAAATAATGTATTATTCATGTCAATAAATCAAGTTGGTTTAATTAAAAATGAGTACATGAGACAGGCAAATTCCAGGCTCTCTCCGAAAGGTATACTTGATTCATATTCCAGCTTCCCGCTCTAATCCCTCTTCTGGAATCAAAACTTTCTTTTTCAGCTATCCCTCTCCCTGGTTTTGATGTATAGAGTAGAAAAAAAGTACAGTAATTATGTTCTGCAAAGCTTTGTCAAACCTCTAGATTACTGCAATGTTTATATTTAGAGTGCGAATATAAAGAAAACATAGTGATCAAAGAAAGCATCCACATCATATGAAAAGCTGAAAACTGTCTTCTGGACATGAATTCCGCCTGGTATGTGTGACTAGCGGTACAGAGTCAGGCGTGAATGCAGATGCAGGAGAGGGCTGTGACTGGTGGTGCGGCAGGGACATGACTGGCTATCTGGCAGGGACATGACTGGCTATCTGGCAGGGACATGACTGCTGGTGTGATGGGGTGTGATTTTAACGAGGAACTTTACCAAAAGATAATAGAAAAAGAGGAAAAATAAATCATGGCATTGCAAATTAAGAAGTTGAAAAACAGAATATAAATCAAGAAATGATTGATATTCCCCGTGTAATTCGTTCATGTTGTTTGAACCACTGTGAGCCTGCAGGTCATCAACTTTTACTACTAGCAGACAAGAAAAAAAAACAGCACCAACTGCTATTATCTCTAAACACACCCACTAAAAAGTGATAGGCTAAACGTTTGGAATATATGTGTGTGTGTGTGTGTATACATACACACCCACACCCACAGATACTGCTTGCTTGGCAGTTGAAAACAGCGGTTATATCCCACAATGCAACAAGGTTCTCAGACAGGAAACTGTCATGGCCATGGCATGGCAGAGGGAGCTGTAACCAGAGGTGTAGCAGAGGGAGTTGTGACAGCTGTTGCGCCAGGGGTATGGGTGTGAGGGTGGCATCACTATAGGTATGACAAAGGGAACTGCGACTGGGAGTGTGACAGAGGGTGCAGTGACTAGAAGTGCCATAGAGGAAGCCATGACTGAAAGTGTGGCAGAGGGAGCCATGACTAGCCACAGAGGGAGCTGTGCAGAGCCGGTTCTCTCATAACACAAGGTGAAACATTTGCATCAGGCGCAGAGATCACAGCGGCAGCATGTTTGTACTGTGTTTACACTAACAGCATGCAGTCAGAGTAAGAGGAGAGTGAGGTGAAAAAGCAGCTTGTTGTGCTGTATGAGGAGTCTGACAGTGAGCGAGGAGGTGGGAGGCAGAAGAGTAGCAGTGTTTCATTTGACTTGCACAGCAAAAGGGAGGAGGTGGCAATGCTGTCCTGACTGAGGAGGAATGACGTGGCTGAAGGTGAGCAGTTTGTCACAGACTCACAGCCAGCCAGCGTACTATTGTGTTGAGCTGCAGCATGCCATGTAAGAAATGAAGCAGAGTAAATTGTTGGGTGCTGTGCGATCATTCCAAATTGGGGCAGCATCCTCACAAGTGTGCCTTAGGCAGCAAAAAGTCTAGAACCGCCCCCCTGGAACTGTGACTGGAAGTGTGACAGAGGGAGCAGTGACTAGAAGTGCCACAGAGGGAGCTGTGACTGTTAGGGTGGCAGGGGAGCTGTTACCAGAGGTGAAACAGAGGAAGCTGTGAGTGACTGGAGGTAGGCAGAGAGAACTGTGACTAGAGGTGCCACAGAGCAAGCTGTGACTAGAGGTGTAGCAGAGGGCTGTGACTAGAGGTGTAGCAGAGGGCTGTGACTAGAGGTGTAGCAGTGGGACCTGTAACTGCTGGTGCGCAGGGGTATGCGTGTGAGGGGGGCATAACTATAGATGGGGCAGAAGAAGCTGTGACTAGAGGGGTTGCAGAGGGATTCATGATTGCTGATGCAGCAGGGGGATGAGGGTGAGGGTAGTATCACTATAGGTGGGACAGAGCAAGGTGTGACTGGAAGTGTGGTAGAGGACTGTGACTACAGATGTGGCAGAGAAAGTTGTGACAAGAAGTGTTAGGGCGGAGTTCCACTAGGAGCCGCGGCCGTTTCTGATTCGGGCTCCTGTCATGCTGCGACGATAAAGCCCAAATCACTAAGGCACAGCTATAGGGATTAGAGTGTGTACTGCAGGAATCTGTAGCATGCGGTCCAGAATCACACCTCAATGCAATTCGGATGGTAGCCCATTAGAGATATAGGCAGCGTTTCCTCACCTAAATCGACTGCGGGGAAACGCTGCCGATTCAACCCCGAATTCGGGCATAGTGGAAACGAGCCAGAGGGAGTTATGACTGCTGATGTAGCAGGGGTATTAGTGTAAGGCAGGGGTCACAATTGAGCCCACAGAAGAACAGCAGCGCTTTTTTGTGGACAAATCTGCATTCCTGGCTGCCAATCAGCTGAGAGCAGCTAACTGTCGGTAATAGCGAATTGCAGGCTATGTGCAAATAAAAGCAGCAGCGCCAACCCCTTTTTTTTTGGTGGGAAAACACACATTGCTCCCACTGCACTGCCATTGTGCATTGGGAAGCACTACGTGCATTTAAAAAAAAAAGTACCCAATTTTAAGCAAGTGTGACCCCTGCCTGCGGGTGGTATCACAATGGGTGTGACAGTGGGAGCTGACATTGGGGGGGGGTGGTAGAGGGAGCTGTCATTTTTACCATTCACACAAGGAAGCGATGCTTATAAATAAAAGACAGGATTTTCATAAGGTTGGCCATAATTCAACACCACAGACCTTGCCACATCTTTCATCTGCAGTCCACACCCCGCAAGGAACAGAGAAGGCAATTAAAACAGGTACTAGAACAGCCTATTTTGTTCTATAAAAAGGTACCTTGATTTAGTTTGACAGCATGTTTTCTGCCTAATGCCACACTGCAGTTACTCTTTCCTAAAAGAATACAGAACATAGCTCACAACACACAAATGCTGAGGTAGATGACACACATTGTTTGTTATTTTTTTTCCTCCTTTGCTTTTTGCATGTAGGGTTGAGGTATTCTCAAACATTTCCATTGTAATGTCACACAATGTCACAATGAAGGACTTGTATCCTTGGAGTATCACGCAAACCGTCCAACCAGTATTTACTTAGTTAGAGTTACCTGCAGGGAATTAGGCTGGCCACAAGACTATAGAGGACTTTCCCTGATAGTATATGTGCTGAATGTTTGCTCGGATTAAATGCAAATGATCTTTGAATAGCAGGCTCTTTTGACTGCTTGATACACAGATATAGACGTGAATAATCGCCAAGACTTTTCCTGGTAATTCCAATGTCCAAGTTCAAACCAGCCTACAAAGCTTCCCGTTAGTGGCCTCCATCTGACATTCTGGACAGACATGTCAGCGTGACAGGGAATCCTGCTTTTACTGCCTCTGCTGCCTGAGGCTGGATTATGATGATGTATCATACACATAACTGCATCTCCGGGAACTTCCACATGTCATGTGATGGCAGCACACCATAAAAGGTGAGGATGGGAGAGAATTTACATAGTATGGTCCCCACCCCCAATAATTCCAACACAACTCAGTCATCTAAAGCAATTAATGCATCAACACTGAAGCCAGCTGTGGACTTAAAGCCAAGTTCCGGCAGTTTTGATATAAATTCAACACAGCTTCATTTTAAATGATCTGCATAATTTTGTAAGAAACGTACTTTAAAAAATAGAAAATAAACAAAAATACATGTTCATAGAAGCTCATTTCTTTTTCAATAGCTTCCAGCTACCTGTTCATTTTGTTTTTCAAAATTGTTATTGAGATTTCTGTTTGTTTACAAACATGAACACAACATATCAATAATTACAAATTCATAACAAACATACAAAAAATATAAACATCAATTTAACTACCATTATGGAAGACACTGTACATATAAATTTGAACTGTGGCCCAAAGGCTTATGCCAATTGGCTGGGCAATGGTATGGAATAAAGAAAAGTTCTGGGTTCCCCAGGATAGGGATAGGGCCAGGACTGAAACCTATCTTGGTCAGCTCCAGAGCAGTAAGTAGTCTTGAAGACTCAGGCTTGGTTCCTACTTGTGCCGGACAGTGTAATTTCCACTCCGATGGTCCGGCTGCAACCCGGGGCTGATGTTTTACCTTCCTAGGCTATATGGATTATTGCGGAATGCACAGAGTCCAATATTAGGCCAAGAGAGGGAGAGGAAAAGAGAAGCAAGAAAGAACTTTTCAGCCTCCAGTGTCAAGTTGGATACAGCTGCCCTGTGAACAGACTTCTATGATATTTGTCACTGTGAGCTGTGGAGTGCGAGGTTATGAGAGTCACCTCACAACCATTAACAGCCAGGCTGCAAATGCCTTGAAAACCATTGTATGCCGTTTTCCAAGCCATCAGTATGAATTTAGCTATTGTGCCTTGTCCCCGTAGAGGGAAATCATCTGTCATTTGTATTTCCTGTATCCATGTGTCACAGAATCTTCTCCATCTACTTTCCTGCTAGCACTCAGAGCTCTGCTGGGCATCCCACTTCCTCTGTCTGAACTGCATTATTCTTACATTCATAAAGCAGAGCCACTATGAAGTGACCCAGTCACCAGCCCCAGCTATAACCTCCCAGGGAAAGATTCATGTACTTCAGAGAATGTACACAGGAAGTTCAGCTCACTGGGACAGAGAGGAAATCCCCTACATGACAACTTGACACAAGCACTATCCCTTCCCCATTCCATACAAATGTAAGACAAGGTGTTGTCTGGAGTCCGATTCAAAGGAAAATTAAAGTGAAAGGAATACAGAGGCTGCCATGTTTATTCCATTTTAAACTGTGCCAGGCTGCTGAGCAGATCATTGGCCTCTAACGTTTTCTAAGTTGGAGAAACTAAACAAGCATGCAGTTAAGGAGACTCCTCTGGCCAGACGCTTGTTTCAGGCGTTACTCACACATCACTGAAGTCAAACCATCAGTAATTATAACCAGACAACTAGCATTGCTTTAACCTCCTTGGCGGTAACCCCGAACGTAGTTCGGGGTAAGCCGCCGGAGGGTGCCGCTCAGGCGCTGCAGGGCCGATTTATTTAATTTTTTTTTTTGCTGGACGCAGCTAGCACTTTGCTAGCTGCGCCAGCACACTGATCGCCGCCGCCCCGCTCACGATCGCCGCTATCAGTCGCGCCGCACGCCCCCCCCCCCCCCAGACCCCGTGCGCTGCCTGGCCAATCAGTGCCAGGCAGCGCCGAGGGGTGGCCCGGGACTCCCAATGACATCCCGACGTCGGTGACGTCATCCCGCCCCGTCGCCATGGCGACGGGGGAAGCCCTCCAGGAAATCCCGTTCTTTGAACGGGATTTCCTGATCGGAGATCGCCGAAGGCGATTGAAGAGGGCGGGGGGATGCCGCTGAGCAGCGGCTATCATGTAGCGAGCCCTGGGCTCGCTACATGATATAGGAAAAAAATAAATAAAAAAAAACTGCTGCGCTCCCTCCTGGCAGATTTTTTTATACCGCCAGGAGGGTTAAAGAAGCCTCCAAAAACACCTGTTTTTTCCTCTTTAGCATTAATGCCATAGCTGAAACACCGCATCCCGCGGCTGAACGCTCAATTAATACCCCCGAAATTCCGGGACAAATTTCCACGACTTTCCAGGTTGTGGATTTTGCTGCCCAGGGGGAGGCAGAGCTTTGCGCAGTATCTTTGCCTTCATTCGCGTCAATCTCTGCGGATCTCCGCCTCTCCCCACCCCTCTCAGTGAAAGAAGACCGAGAGGGGCGGGGAGAGGCGGATATCCGCACAGATTGACGCTAGTAGAAGCAGAGCTACTGCGCAAAGCTCTGCCTTTTCCAGGAAGGAGCCCTGAAATTTGCCCTGAGGATTTCGGGGGTATTGATTGAGCTTTCAGCCACAGGGATGGGCATTAAAGAGAAACTTGAATTGAACTTTATCCCAATCAGTAGCGGATACTACCTTTTACATGAGAAATCTATTCCTTTTCACAAACAGACCATCAGGGGGCGCTGTATGACTGATATTGTGGTGAAACCCCTCCCACAAGAAACTCTTGAGTACGTACTCCTGGCAGTTTCCTGTCTGTGAACCTTGTTGCATTGTGGGAAAAAGCTGTTTACAGCTGTTTCCAACTGCCAAAAAAGCATGCAGCAGCTACATCACCTGCCAACAGTAAAAATGTCACCATGTAATAAATGTCAAAATGTAAATCAGGGATTTAAAAGATTTTACAATGGGCAAACACTGACTAAATCATTTATACATAATTATTGTAGAAATGAAGCACTTTTTTATTACATTATATTCACTGGAGTTCCTCTTTAATTCTGAAGAGGACTGTCAAGTAAAAACAGGTATTTTTGGAGGCTTCAGGCTGTCTTTAAAGCGTACCTAAAGTGACACGTGGCATGATGAGATAAACACAGGTATATATAATACTAGCCCTAATAAGAAATTCTATGAAGCCCCTATCTGTTTTCCAGTACAACAAGAGTTAAAAATAGGAGCTTAAACAGAAGAACAGTGAAACAGGGACTCTAATTAGGCTTAAAGGTAATACCGGAGCTGGAAAAAAATGACACCTACTTACCCAGGGCTTCCTCCAGTCCCTAGCAGCCGCTATGCCCCTTGCCACAGCTCCGCTCTTAGCCGCTGGTGGAGCTGCGGCGAGGGACACAGCGGCTGCTATGGGCTGGAGGAAGCCCCGGGTAAGTAGTTTTTTTTCCCCAGCTGGGATATAACCAGTAAGTGCAGAAAGTTCAAAGGGTCATCACTTCCCTGCCTTGAGAAAGACTGTGGATTCTAAACAGCAACTGTACAGTCTGAGGCAATCTTAAAAATTAAGCCATTAAACTGAAAATAAAATATGAGACTAATTTCCATGTTGCTAATCTTCTATTTATCATCTGTACTACACATAGAATGTATCTCATAAATTCATTTTCATTTCAGGTTCACTTTAAGGGGAATAAACAAAGAAAAAGATCTGCATTAATCTACAGGGCAAGCTTTCTCCATACTATCTATGCCTCTTATGTGTAGATGGGTAACCTATCATCACATTCTCTTTTGAAAACGATCAACCACAGTAATGCAGTACAAACACATAAGGTAATATTCAAGAGCGACAGAAAAAAAGTATAATAATTGCACAATGTGCAGAGAAACAGTATAACTATCCCTCTTCCACATAAAATAAATGTGATTTCAACGGCCTGACAACGACTTGACCACAGTGAGGATCACCATAGGGTGAGCGCATTCTGCAGGTTATTAGTAAAATACAGAGAACTGATAGCAGAAATGACTTGATAGGGAGCTAATGTTTATCCTTGTGGTGACTGGCTCACGTCAATTCAATGCTCTACGTTCAGAATGAATCTCACACAGTCAGCAGTTGTGTAACCACAATTTACATACTAACAGGATGATGTTCCTATTCTTGGGGATAACCTGAAACTACTATTTCCTCAGAAAAATGAAACATTTCATATGGCCTGAGCATAGCTCCTCCTGACTCTCTCTCTGCCTAATTTGAGATTTCGTCAATCTCACTTCGGGGTGTTATTTGTCACAGTTTTCACAACATAAATACTCAGAAGTATAACATTTGGCTAAGTGGTCGGCCTTCTTACCCAGCAACCTTGGCGTCACAGGTCCAAAATCCAGCCAGGACACTATCCGCGTTAAATTTTCTATGTAAGTTTCCTCCAGGTACACTATTGTCCTCCGACGTCCTAAGAAACTTACTAAGGTATTCTAGCTCCCTGTGACACTGACCTTAGTCTGGGATAAGGACATAACTTGTTAGCCCCACTGAGGAGACGTTAGTGATGTCATTTGTTCAATGTATACTGTAAGGTGCAGCGGAAAATGTATCAGCTCTATATAAACGCATAATGACAATGTGACTTCATCATAACTACTGAATCACTTGTACGGCCCAAGAATCTAATAAAGATTCCTCACTCTTTGAATGTCGCAGGGCACAACAGATTTGAACTCTCCAGCATTCACTGAAGACCAGAATGTGGGTATTTGGAGTATATCACTTTGCTATGTCCAAAAATCAAGACCATAATGCACCACTTCTGTAGATCAGCAAGGGCCATGCACATTGTTTTTGCCAACCGAGGTCAAGTCAAGCGTGCATGCCAGAACTGCTGGCTTGTAACCCAGAGGGATATGGAGGCTACCAGTTGCCTGGCAGTCCAGCTGATCTCTTTCGCTGCAGTAGTGTCTGAATTGCACACCTGAAACAAGCATGCAGCTAATCCAGTCAGAGCAACTGATTTGCTACATGCTTGTTGGGTCTATGACTAAAAGGATTAGAAGCAGAGGATCATCAGGACAGCCAGGCAACCTGTATTATTTAAAAGGAAAAAAATATGGCACCCTATTTCCCTCTCACTTTACTTGTCCTTTAAAGGAAACCAGAGATGGCAAAAACGGGAGGTCCGCGCAGGCGCAGACGACCTCGATTGACGCGACTGAGCCAGTTACCGGGGCTGATTGCCGCTGAACAGAGGCACGCAAGAGGATGGTGAGGGACTCAGACGCGCTTATGGGGCTGGAGGAAGCCCCGGGTAAGTATCAAATCTTTCTATATTACTGTCTCTAGTACACTTTAAATACATGGACGTGATATCTTGTAATTACCTTCTGTTTTAATAAGATAAAACAGCATTTTACAGTCCTAAAAGTACATGGACTGCAAAGGCATTTAGGTTCCTTCATCCCACTGGGCAAAATAATGGTGCTCCCTGTTCCCCATAAAATGTATTCAATGTAGCATATAGCTGGAATTCAGCTGTTTAATAGCCAGTGCCCAAAGAATGCATTCTACCCAATAGTCAAACCTCGACTATATACTAGCCATTGGTGAAGAGGACAGAAGGTATTGGTTAGGGTTAGATGGTGGGGTTAGACATACTCTGTCCACTGATTCACTAATATTTCAGTAATACTCACAATAGTCCAATGAGACACTATTAAGATTTGCTAAATTTTGTGACCTGACAGGAGAATTAAAAAACAAAAACATCTAGTCTAGGTTTGCTGAATCAAAAGCATTCTTCAATAATCTTAAACTTGGGAGATCCATAGTAAATAATGTCCAAATAAAGCGGAATACCTTACTTCATACCAGAAGTGACTGCCCTTGCTCTTCCCTCTCTACACAACTTATAATTCACAGTGCATAAAGAATCTGTATGTGTTACCTCAGCTCTGGTCGGTAACCTCACAGTCACTGCGCTCACATGAATTCCCGGCTCTACACAGGCAGTCTGGAAAGCAAATATTTGCCTTCAACAAATAATATTCTTACAACTGCATTCATTCAGAGTGATCACATGACTAACGTGGGGGAGCAAACTATAAGGCTCTGCTAAACACTGGCTCTGGGCAGACAGAGGATGTAGACTTACCACTTTCTTTGAAAAATTGAAAATATGCGGTGTGTTCTACCTTTTCTTAAAGAGACTCCGTAACAAAAATTGCATCCTGTTTTTTATCATCCTACAAGTTCCAAAAGCTATTCGAATGTGTTCTGGCTTACTGCAGCACTTTATACTATCACTGTCTCTGTAATAAATCAATGTATCTTTCCCCTGTCAGACTTGTCGGCCTGTGTCTGGAAGGCTGCCAAGTTCTTCAGTGTTGTGGTTCTGCTATGAACTCCCCCTTCCAGGCCCCTCTATGCACACTGCCTGTGTATTATTTAGATTAGGGCAGCTACTCTCTTCTCTCTTATCTTTTACAAGCTGGATAAATTGTCCTCTAAGCTGGCTGGGCTTTCACATACTGAAGAATTACAGACAAGGGCAAAGCTGTTTGCAGGAAGAAACGAGCAGCCTGAAACTTCAGTGCATGAGAACAGGGGGAAAGAAACACACAAATAATCTCTTGAGATTCAAAAGGAAGGCTGTATACAGCCTGCTTGTGTATGGATGTCTTTTCTATGTGTGGACATACTGTACATCAACCTACTTCCTGTTTTGGTGGCCATTTTGTTTGTTTATAATCAAACTTTTTAAAACTGTTTTTAACCACTTTTAATGCGGCGAGGAGCGGCGAAATTGTGTCAGAGGGTAATAGGAGATGTCCCCTAACGCACTGGTATGTTTACTTTTGTGCGATTTTAACAATACAGATTCTCTTTAAGGACACAACTAAAATATTAGTACATGCTCTTATAATATCTCATTTGGATTATTGTAATATACTACTTTGTGAACTACCAACTAACAGACTGCCAAGGTCTATACTGAACTCACTGTTCGACTCATTCATCTTTCATCTCCCTCTTCCTCTGCTGCTCTCTGTCAAGCTCTTCAATGAGTGCCAATTAACAAGAGGATCCAGTTCAAACCTACAAAGCTCTCCACAATCTCTCTCCCCTGTACATCTCCTCACTAGTTTCCAGATACCAACCAACCCAATTGCAAGATCAGATCGGTACACAAACTTTTGTCCTCCTCTGGAATCACCTACTCACAGTCACTTATCCAAGATTTCTTACGTGCTTCACCCCTCCTCTGGAATCTCCTGACACAATACATCTATCACTCTTCAACCTTTGAAATCTCTAAATGCTCCCTCAAAATTCACTTTTCCTGTCAAGCTCACACTCTAACTTAGACCATTTCCCCTTCGACTTCAGGCAAAGTTGTACTCCTTAGTAGATAACCTAAAAACACACTGCCTCTAGGTATGAACATTGTATACTACCCAACCTCTTGTTCCCTCCTATTCCTTTAGATGATTGTAAGCTTGTAAGGGCAGGGCCCTCTCATCCTTTTGTGTCTTGCATTTTGGTAAACATTTTATTCATCAAGTCACATTTGTCACTGTTATTACCAATTCTGTACAGTATTTTGTACCAGTGTCTATATTTGGTGTACACCTTATCTGTATTTTTATGTACTCCATGTTTGTTTATTACTTTGTACAGAGCCATGGAATATGTTAGTGCATAATAAATCAATAATAATAATACTGTCACGACCCTTCTCCAGGCACAAATCTAAAAATACTACGCAACAGCCTTACTTTTGCCATTGTTGTCTCTTTTGGAGACCTCCCCACTTCCACCCTGGAGTAGATGTGATGGAAACTCTCACAGGTACACAGGACAGCAATACAAATCCAGAAGAGGTTGTAGCCCATAACCACACTATCTAATATAGCTTTTTCCCCCTGGTACATAGAAGCACCATGCTAACAATACATTACAATATCCCTGCCTTCAGACATTAGTATTACTGTTTTTCACACACTCACCGCACACTTCTATTAGTATAATTTTACAAGAAGCTCACAATAACATTCAGCTGTGATTCTGTGAAAACAGCTACAAGATAATGCGTGATGCAGCGGGTATGTGAGAGCGGGATTGGGAGAGAGTGCTATAAAACTGACAGCTTTCCACTGTGCAGACACAACTGTGCCACCAATGCAATACACGTTCCTTACAGGCTTACCATTAGAGATTCCTGTAAGGAAAAAAATCAAGTGCTTTTCTTTTTTCTTTATTTCAAAATGTTTCATTTAGGTGATGTAATATCACCTGAAATTTTTTGCAGAACATTACAACAGATGCTGTACATTTGCATAATATAGGAAATGTCGTACCTCACGCAGGGGGTTGCATTGCAAGAGGCTTAATAATTAATGTACATAAGGAGTAATAACAAAACATCACTCTTGGTAATTCACTGCATGTAAATCAAGGGTTAGAGGAGCCAATCTTAATCAATTTTGGGATCATATTAATATAACTGTTTTACATTACATGAGACTGATAAGCCAACAGTTTTCAGTTTCTAATTATAAGTAACAGATAAAATATTTGAGATCCTGAATGTCTGTGAAGTCTAACCAATTCTCCCAGACGTTTATAAAGATGTGTAAAATGATCCTTGCGGATTGCATGTATTTTTTCATAGATCATATTATGTACTTTTTGGATTACTTCCCCGATGGAAAGGTGGTGCTTTTCTGAAGGTTTGTTTGGCATTTCTTCAGATCTAGAGGGAATAAATAAATAGAAGCTGACAAATCTTTACAGGTGTAAAAGAGACTAGGCCAGCTGGACGCTTGTTGCAGCACTGAAGACTTTACTGTAAAATCTGACAGGAGGTTAGGAGAGAAGAGAGGATTATGCCCTCCATACACATCACTATTTTCAGGCAAAAGATACTCGGGATGAGTTATCAAGACAGGTATTTATTATTTACGGTATATAGCACAGACATCTTCTGCAATGCTTAACAGAAAATCTATAGTCATGTCACTAACTGAGGGGCACACAATTTAATCACTACCATAGTCATATATCCAAGATAGTCTAGGGCCAATTTAGAGGGAAGCCAATTAACTTATCTGTATGTTTTTGAGATGTGGGAGGGAACTGGAGTGCCTGGAGGACACCCACGCAGACATTGGGAGAACATACAAACTCTGTGCAGATAGTGATCTGGCTGCGATTCGAAGCAAGGAACCAGCGCTGCAAGGCGATAGTCCCATCCACTATGGCACCATGCTGCCCATAAGAGGAATAAAGGTGAAAAGTTCCCTAGCCCAACCAATTAAAATCCTTGTTTTATTTGGTAGTGGAGACCTGATTGGCTGCTTCATTTTAGCTCATGATCTGTACTGATAAATCAGCTGCAATGAATGTCTACTGGTAACTCCATTCACCAGTATTAAAACCCTTCTTATAAAATGCAGCTAAGCATAGTATGTAAGGCAATGGGGCTAACTTCAAGATCAAAGATGAAGTATGATTAGTTGCCCTGGTAACAAATCCACTTTTGCTACAGTTTTTATGTATCTTATTATATCAGTCCCATCAGGATGAGTCAAACTGCGACTACCCAGTCACAGAATTACAAGACTCTGACATGCCCTTCCAGTTAGAGAACCTCAAGCGCTTTAATTCTTCCATTTCCATAGCTTTATCTTAAAATACACATTTCAAACATTAATAAACCCAAGTGTGGCAGCAGCTGTTAAACAATCATTTACCTGTAAAAATGCCATTGGCAGCAGTAAAATTGCTCACTGTGTAAACACTGATTACTCAACATCACAGGCAGCGGAGAAAAGGTAAATGAAAAGTTTGAAAAGTTGTCAGAATGTTATCTGGCAGTGAATTATGCACTCTAATCACCTCAGGCACTTGCTGGGCTCCTCTTCATCCTGGACACAGAATTCAGTCTGTACCATCTCTTGTTTCAGTTCCCCGATCTCTGTGGCAATGCTGTCAATGAGCTGGGAAGGGACAAAACACAGTGACGTCAGTAAGTTGGCTTAATAAAGAGGCGTGTTAGCAAAGTTCAGGCAGGTTTAGTGACTTTGCTCTGTACAGCCAGTGCTTCCCGTATCAAACAGGACAGGATGAATCAGAGGCACAGAGGATGCAGCAGAGTAAACATTTCACATTACGCAGTACAAACACTGAATGGCACTGCAGCTCTCCCCACTAGAAACTGAGAGTTTTCCATAGACTATCCTAACCACTGATCAGCTATGACTCACCCCTAGGAACTCTCACCTGTACAAGGAATTTAATGATGCGCTCTAGAAATATTACAAGGTTCTGAAATATTCACAAGGGGGTGGTGGAGGTGGTGGTCATCACACGTGGCTGCATTCTTCTTTTCATGTTTTAAAAGTCCCATCACCTACACAACCCTCATTTCAGCTTCATGCAATTCATTGTGCATGCCTTCATGTGCCCCCATCCCTATGCAGCCCATGTCTGCATTAGTACAGTACACTCCATTGCCTTCTCCTGAACTTGGCCACAGTAAGGTTCATGTATAACAATGTGTAATTCCGGCTTTCTGACCTTGTCAATGAATACTATAGTAGTAACAGCCGCTGGTGCTTTAGTAGGACAGGCGCATACACCTAAAGGAATGTGTACATGTGCACTTCTGCCCCCTTTAAATTTTCAGCCCATTACTTGTGCTTTTAACATGCTAGTCATTACATTTTCCCACTAGTATAATCTTCATGGTACCCCAATCAGTTTGCACCCCAATACAATCTCATCAAAACCAGAAATGAAAAAATATATACAACTTGACTAGTGCTGACTAGTTCATCACTGTCCTTCATTGCTCACTGCCACGTTTCTCTAGGTAGTGAGTGTGCAGCAGCCGCCTCCTCTCCCATGTATCTGTGTCCCAGCTGGGTGCTAGGACCACATAAAATGGTTGCATCTATTGTTAGTCTATAGGAGCTACATCCCCTGGACTGTAGTAGCAACACTGCCCTACCTCCAAGTGGGGGACACAAACACAGCCTGGGGGGAGAGAAGACACACGCACACTACCTACAGGATCATACAGGAAGGAGCAGTGAAAAATATGAGCCAGTGCTGAATCAGTCAGTACTAACTTAATTAAATATTTTTAATACCATGTTTAGATGTGCTTTACATCTGCATGCTCTCATGTGTTCATCATTAAATGTCAGGCCCTCATGAATACTCTTCTTCCCTCTTATATGTCCGGTGGCAACCCAATTCTTGCAGAGTTCAGCATTTGAATGTGTGCTGTATGTGGATATATACCTGTCCCAGCGACCTCCCCTGCAGCTGTTGAACTCCAGTTCAGTTATGACAGTTATAAGACAGTGAGTCATGTGACCAACACAACGGTATCAGAGTCTGCACCTGAATTCACCAGCAACGGCGGTCACAGGGAAGCAGATATATAAGCCTATGCAGTGAACTCCAAGCTATAACAGCAATATCCACATTCGCCTTCTCACCAAAGTGCTGTTGTATTACTTTAAGCGTATCTACTGGTTTGCTCTGCTGCTCTAATATGGGGTATTTTCTAGTTGTACGCTTTGCCTTCTCCTGAACTTGGCCACAGTTAGGTCCATGTATAACAATGTGTAATTCTAACCTTCTGACCTTGTCAATGAATACTATAGTAGTAACATCCGCTGGTGCTTCAGTAGGACAGGCGCATACTCCTAAAGGAAGTCCAGGAAGAAAGTTCTGCCCCAGGCTGACCATCATTCACTATGAGCAAGCTTAGTCCAATCTCAGCCTCTCCTGGAGACATTTATCTTCTGCTAGCCATAACGGATGGTGTGACAGAGGATGTAAACACACCGCTAGCCCTAGACAGGCCAAATAGCTGGAAGCCCACGTAACCCCTTTATATTTACACTATGGCAGTGCATTGTCTGCTGCTACTGCCGCAGTGACATCTTCCCCACTTATCATTTAACCTCATGTTTATAAATAGCATTGTGCATATGCTGAGAATGGCGATGAGTACTTCCTGTCTCCAGAGCTGCCCATTGTTATCTCAGTCCCCTTCCCAGGGCCATTTCCTTTCATGTGGAACAAGGACATTTTGCAGTGAGATCTCTAGAAAGATAGATTCAGAGTGAACAATCCATGGACTGCAAGTATGCCAAATTAGTGTGCGGGAATAATTCAGATATGCTGTATGACATGAATCACTGAAATGCAAGTTTTATTCAGTATACTACACTGAATTAAGCAGATGTGACAGGTTTCTGTAATGTAGGATGAAACGCTATATTAACTAAAAAAAATAATCCTATAAGAAATTACTTATTTAGTTTACCTATCCTGCTGTTTTAGTGTTCACTGTCAGATTTAGGAGAAATGTGATATGAAAAGAAAATAATATTTCTGCTAGTTTCTGTTTCTCTATGATGCCAAAAGTGACACTTCTGCCCTTTTTTTTCCTAACACAACTCAGTGTTAATTTTCCTTCCCTACTGTCACAGCTTACTGTCCCTCCCACAGGAAACATCATCTAGACAACAGGCTTACATCAATGTATAAGGGAGATTAAATTACCTTCTTGTCATAGTGTCCATATTTTATCAGAAAAAGTTTAATTGCATACTAAGATAAGCTTGACACTGTAGCTAAAAAAAAAAAATAACTTCCCTGAATCCCCTTGGCAAGTACAGTTTCTGCAGTTAAAGCGGGATTGTCACCATAAAAATCAAATTTCAACAGCAACTGGTCTGAGTGTATTTAGTGATAAAGATGCTAATCCTGCACTCAAAACTTTCAAAACATTTTCTGATGTTATGGTTTGGAGTAATCACATACCTTAGGAGCATTGGCCCTTTAATTGCCAATGCCAACCAGTTGCATGCTGGGGGTCTTTGAATCAATAATGTATTCCTTCTCTTCCCTTTAGTTCCCCCCTCCTTCTAATGACATAAGACAGTGCACTTCCTAGTATAGACCTTAGGGGGAGTCTCTGAAGACTGGGAGGAGGGCGAGTAACGAATACACAATTAGCAAGAAAAAAAGAGTGAGGGAGGAAATGATATCAGGAGGTCAAAGGTAACCAAGATAGAAACTGTCTAGAATAGGATTCTCTGCTTTTCCTTTATAAAATTCACAGGAATCATAATGTGGACAGTGCAATAGATCTGTTATGTAAGTAGAACTTGTATTTATCTACTTATGTGTTTTCTTATTTGTAGGTTAGCATGGGTGTCACTTGTGCAAATGCAACCAGACCAGGTAAGAAGAAAAAACAATTGGGGGCATATAGGGATCTTTTAGAAAGTAATGCTGGGAACACACAACAACATTTCCAGTCCAATCAACAGGTAATATGACAGGAAGTTGTATCGTGTGTACATGTCCAAACTGCTCCCAATCGATAAAGTACCGGTAATCTTTTTTACGAATATAACTATGCAAAATCCAATTATCAATCAGAAACAGATCAGACAGGTCGGAAATAATCGTCCCATTCCGTCGATCGGCCAAGAAGTTGCATCGTGTGTTCTCTGCATTAAAGAGATTTACATATATTTTTGGGGCACTAAATATTTGTTGCAACTATTTTATTTTTGGATGTTACAGTCCCCCTTTAAGGAGAGTTGAACATTTTACAATAACCATCAAGGAGCTTCCTAACGAGTGATATTTGTGCCGAGTTACAGGACAGACCCTCCCTAGTACTTGACAGCCACCTTCTCAGATTTACTGTTCAGAACAGAGTGCACATTGCATGTGCACACATTTGTATTTAGCAAAGCAAACCTGTCACTTCTGATGAATGTGTAAGCTTATTTTTGAGGCTCCTATGGTGGTTTAATGGTTTTAAATACAGTGTTTTGATACACACTCTTTGATTATTCGTTCACAATAAAGCAATTTTTGATACTGACAAGTGAGGCCTGGTTTAACTTTTTACATGTTGTGGTGGTTATAGCAGATTGAATATCTGAGTTGAAGGCCCACACATAATTGGAATTGCTGCCTGGAAAGTGTAATTTTCACACAGTGCAGCTATTTTTCAACTATAGTGTCTGTAGGAGACCAAATTGTTTCTTATATGTGTAAGCTTATTAAACACAATTGAGGATCCCATCAGAATTTTAAAACGTAACTTTTACTTCATTATATTAAAAAAGAATTAATTCTTGGATTGTATTACATAACATGGGTGGTTAAATGCGCCCCCAGTAATTTATTTCGTCTCAAAATTCTAGATATTACTGTGGGAATAACCCTACACCATGATAAATGTATGCTGAGATTGATTTCTTACATAAATAAACTAACCCCCCACCAAAACCAACATGTTTCAACTCCTTTACATGGAGCCGTCGTCAGGGCTAAATATAAAGTGCTTTAGGGTGATAAGTGCAGCATGGAAAGAAATACGGCCTTATGAATACATATCAAGAAAAATAACAAACATGAGAGCTGTGCTCTCTAGCAAGATCAGCAGTGATTTAGAGTTTAGAATGTGTAAGCTTACCACTTATGCTGGATACACACTATGCGTTTCCGCGTGCGACGCGGCCGTCGATACGCGTCGATTCGATTATTTCCGAACATTTCCGAACGAATTTCGATGATTTTTAGGTCGAATGCCATGTAAAGTATGGCAAATCGACCTAATGATACATCGAAGCTTGAATCGGACATGTCGGAAATAATCGAATCGACGCGTATCGACGGCCGCGTCGCACGCGGAAACGCATAGTGTGTATCCAGCATTAAAGGTACCCTGTAGTGAGGCAAAAGTAATAAAAGTGAACACAACCGCACGCTGGGCATTGACTCTCCACCCACATGGTGCCATCATTCCCCACCCAGCTTTCCCCTTACCAACATAAATGGACAGGCTGGCACAGGGGTGGTAGTAGGGGTGTACTGCCCACTACATACAGGTCAAGATTCATGTGAGCAGGATGCTGCTTATATAATATTTTGCTTAAAGGTAACCTAAACTGAGAGGGATATGGAAGTTTCCTTTTAAACAATACCAGCAGCCTGACACTCCTGCTGATCTATGTGGTCTCAATAGTGTTTGCATCACACACCTGAAACAAGCATGCAGCTAATCCAGTCTGACTTCAGTCAGAGCGCCTGATCTGCATGCTTGTTGAGGAGCTGTGGCTAAAAGTTTAGAGACACAGGATTAGCAGGAGTATCAGGCAACTGGTATTATTTTAAATGGAAAAATCCATATCCTTCTCAGTTTAGGTTCCCTTTAAAGAGACACTGAAGCGGAAAAAAAAATATGATATTATGATTTGTATGTGTAGCACAGCTAAGAAATAAAACATTAAGATCAGATACATCAGTCTAATTGTTTCCAGTACAGGAAGAATTAAGAAACTCCAGTTGTTATCTCTATGCAAAAAAGCCATTAATCTCTACGACTTTCAAAGTCGTGGAGAAGGCTGTTATCTGACTTTTATTATCTCAACTGTAAGTGAACAGTTTTCTTTTTATCTGCCAGAGGAGAGGTCATTAGTTCACAGACTGCTCTGAAAGAATCATTTTGATTGCAGAGTGTTGTGTAATCTGCACATATTAGAGAATGATGCAATGTTAGAAAAAACACTATATACCTGAAAATAAAAATATGAGAATATTTTCTTTGCTGCTAATCTTCTAGTAATTATTCATAGTACACAACCAATTCATTATATCATATGTTTTTTTTCGCTTCAGTGTCTTCACTCCCTTATAAACAATACCAGTTGCTTGGCTGATATGCTGAGCTGAAGTCAGGCAACTGGCATTGTTTCTGTATTCTTCTCACTTGAGGTTGCCTTTAAGGCAGGAATGGCAAACTCAAATACAAAGTGGGCCAAAATTGAGCTCTAGGACCAAGTAGCAGCCAAACTCAATGTCTAGTGACCCCATCCCTCCCTTATAAAATTGGTTTATAGCCCCCTCTATCCCCTATACAGTTTCCTGGTGTTTAGTGGTCCTCCCTCCCTTATCGATACAGTTCCTGGTGCAGGGGCGTAGCAATAGCCATAGAAACTGCTATGGGGCCCTGGAGCATAGGGAGCCTGGTGGGTACTTAATGTATTCACCATTAACTTTCTTGTGTTTCTCCACCCTCTGACTTTGTCTTAGTGCCCATGAACTATGGGCATTGTTAATTGCATGATAATGTAAATTGCCCAATTAACTCATATCCATAGAGCATGGGCAGGCCGCATTGCTTAAGAGTGCCTCCATCTGAGGGCCCCATGAAAGTTTTGCTATGGAGCTACATGATCTCTAGCTATGCCACTGCCCTGGTGTTTAGTGGTTCTTTCTCTCTCCCCTATACAGTTTCCGGGTGTCTAGTGGCTCCCTCCTTCCCCTGTAAAGTTAACCCATTTTCCAGTGCCCCCCCCCCCCCCCCCATACAGTTCCCTGGTGTCTATTGCTTTCTCCTCCCCTTGTGGCTTCCCTTGTGATCTAGGGCTTACCCTGCAATATAGCTTCTCTGGTGGCCTAGACTGGGCCATACATAATGCAAAGGGGGGAAACCACCTGAGGTCCAAATCTGATGGCTCCGAGGGCCAGATTTGGCCCACAAACTGGAGTTTGACATGTATGCTTTAAGATGTACACTCCACAAGGTGGGACTTTACTCCACAAGGCCATAAAATAAAAAAAGCATGTTTCAAATTTGCATAACAGCTTGGGGAACGTGGACGCCTCAGACACATGGAAGGTTTTTACTTTGTAGCTAGTTTTAACCCATTATATACGTGACTGTATTTATAGGGGAAAACACAGAGGTAGCTTCCACATATTATTTGCTTGTTTCTGCCTTCAGATAAATGTGGGCCGCACAGTGGTATACTGGTTAGCACTCTCATCTTGCAGCACTGGGTCCCTGGTTTGAATTCCAGCTGGGTACTATCTGCATGGAGTTTGCATGTTCTCCCCGCGTCTGAGTGGGTTTCCTATGGGCACTCCGGTTTCTTCCCACATCCCAAAAACATACAGATAAATTAATTGGCTTAACCCTAAATTGGCCTTAGACTACAATGGAAACATGACTATGGTAGGGATTTGATTGTGAGCTTGTCTGATGGAGAGTTAAGCCTCATACACACGCTGTACTACAGGGACCGACGTCAGACCATCCAGCTGGGCGGGCGTTCCACCGACAGTACAGCGTGTGTACAGTCTGTCTGCAGACTGATAAGGCTGTTTCTGAACGATCCGCTCAGCGAGCCTTTAGTGTCGTGAATATGTGCTCTGTAAAGCGCTGCAGAAGATGTCAGTGCTATATATCTTCTAAATAATAATAATAATGAGTGTCATTCAACCAGTTAAAACAACTATTTCAGTGGATTATGGCTGGTCATCAATTGTTATGGTCAATATCTGGCTGATTCAGTGGAATCTAATTGTCATTTATTGCCCCAATATATCCAATCAATTTTCTTTTAAGTAGATTTTGGGCATTTTATTGACTGAAATTCTTGGACATGTTGGAAAATCTCCATGCGGGTTGGGGGGAGCAAGAGTGGTGAAGTGTTGATGGCCACATAGTGTTGCTCTGTGTCAAGCAGTCACAGCGTAGAGTGGTGTCAGTTGCATGATACTCAATAGATTTTCCTGAAATCTAGGGAAATTGAGTTTGCCCTGTGGAGGAATAGATCACAATGCCTCTACCTTCAAAGTGGACCTGAACTCTTGCACAGGACAGAAGGAAAACAGAGAGGAATTCACCCTGTATGTATTTAGAGAGTTTAGCCTGTCTAATTCCCCCTCATCTGTGGCTAATCACCACCATAATTTAATCTTTCAGCGGTGTCAGCTCAGGAATCTCCTCTGCCATGCCAGAGGAGCTAATTTGTAAACACAGGATGTTAACAATACTGTATGTCTACTTTCATGAAAGCAGGAAGTACACACACTGCAGATTTATTGCAGGATTTATATCGACTGTAACAAAGAAATGTTTTTCTTTAAAGGTTATTACACTGAGCAGAGAGGAAGTTCTGAGTTCAGGTCCGCTTTAAAGGCTCCTACACACAGCCAACAAAAGCGCACGACTAACCCGGCGACATGACCAACCGCACGACAACCTGTTGACACGACCTGTATTTCCACACAGCCAAACCAACTAAATGTCCAACACATCTACATACTGTGTATGCAAGCGGAGCGACGGACTGCAAAATATGGCCGGATTCAAAACAAGTATTTCAAACCACTTATACACACGTAGCCAACTGCACGATATCAGCTTAAAGAGAAACTCTAACCAAGAATTGAACTTTATCCCAATCAGTAGCTGATACCCCCTTCTACATGAGAAATCTATTCCTTTTCACAAACAGACCATCAGGGGGCGCTGTATGACTGATATTGTGGTGAAACCCCTCCCACAAGAAGCTCTGAGTACCGCGGTACTTTTGACAGTTTGCCACAATGTAACAAGGTTCACAGACAGGAAATAGCTGTTTACATCTGTCTCCAACGACCAAAACAGCTAGGAACAGCTACATAACCTGCCCACAGTAACAATGTCACCACATAATAAATTTCAGAATGTAAATCGGGGGAGAGGAAAGATTTTACAATGAGCAAACACTGACTAAATCATTTATACATAACTATTGTAAAAATTAAGCACTTTTTTTATTAGACTATTTTCACTGGAGTTCCTCTTTAACAGTCGTGTGTTTTGACCCTCCCGTTGTATCAGAAATCCGCCTGTTATCAGTCACTTTTCTAGTCGTTTGCCACACATATACACACCCAACTATCCTCCAACAGACCAAGTTTGGATGATAGTTGGGCGGAATAGTTGCATGTGTGTACAACACTGAATACACAAGCTATCAGTGTAATCTGCACTGTACATGTCCCTGTGATTCCGATGACCGGCAAGTGCAACATGCAGGCTACATAGAAATACACAGAACAGCTCTTTCACTTGCCTTCTTAGCTCTGCCACCTTCATGGCGTGTAATGAAGCAGCACAACAATGTGTTGCTATGTTGGCGTCTCCCATAAAACAGTGTGAGACATGGCAGAGTTATGCTTTACATCCGCCCAACTATTTCCTGCTACTGTTCAGATCCTCTCTGGAGATCGGCCACGGCATTCAATAATAAAACTGGATGAATTTGCTGTGTTTATAACCGACTGAGAATAATGACCGGATGTAGATGTGAACTTGCCAGAAAGCAAGAGAAAATAATTAAGAGGGAAAGGATTTCACAATTCATATAAAAACACTGAATGTGGATTCTGTTTTCCAGAACATGAAAGTCAACTGCTCAACTGACCATGAATAAAGTCAGTTGCACATGGTGCAAATACAAAGGATAATGGGCATCGAAAGACAAAGGTGCCATGTGGCTGAATCACGCTTGTATTGGCACCAGGAACGATGTCTGGGGGTGGCAATCTGGGCATCTGCCTAGGGCTACTATTGCCCACTTACCCTGTATTCAGTGGCATAGCAATAGAGGTTGCAGAGGTTGTGACCGCACTGCTATCCCGCAGTATTAGTTCTTTATTGGTCCTGTGCTCTAGATAATCACTTCTATAGATGCTTTGTATATAGATGTGTTGGGTGTGTTTCAACAGATTCCACTGCAGCTAGGGCGTTTATTTCAAGCATGCTTAAAATATAAGCAAGGGCTTATTTTGGGGGGAGGTCTTGTTTTAGGGGAAACACAGTAGTGGTTTGTTTTTTCTTAATATTCAATCAAGCAAAACAATTGATCAGATTTCTTTGGACAAAAAAACTAAAAAATTGAATTGTCCATGGCCACCTTTACAGTTCTTGTCCCAAAGTCAGTAACTGGGAGGGGCCAGAACAGCATACAGCAAAAAAACACTGTTTCCTTAAAGAGGAACTCCAGTGAAAATAATGTAGTAAAAAAAGTGCTTCATTTTTTACCATAATTATGTATAAATGATTTAGTCAGTGTTTGCTCATTGTAAAATCTTTCCTCTCCCAGATTCACATTCTGACATGTATTGCATGGTGACATTGTTACTGTGGGCAGGTTATGTAGCTGCTCCTAGCTGTTTTGGCTGTTAGAGACAGCTGTAAACAGCCATTTCCTGTCTGTGAACATTGTTACATTGTGGCAGTTTGCCCAGGGTACCGCGGTCCTCAGAGCTTCTTGTGGGAGGGGTTTCAGCACAAAATCAGTCATACAGCGCCCCCTGATGGTCTGTTTGTGTAAATCATTATATTTCTTATGTAAAAGGGGGTATCAGCTACTGATTGGGATAAAGTTCAATTCTAGGTTGGAGTTTATCTTTAAGTTCAAGGGACCTAACTAAGAAGCAACAGATTACGGCTTAATGGCTCGCTCCACAACTCTGTTCTGTTTACTTACCTACTTTAAAGAAGACCTAAACTCTTGCACAGGAAAGAAGGAAAAACACAGAGAAACCCACCCTGTGTGTATTTAGAGATAACAGCCTGTCTAATTATCCCTCATCTGCTAATAATTAGCCACTGTAATTTGAGTTGTCATTTCTGTCTGACGTGTGCCGCGGGTGTGCTGTTCAAACAGGCTATATGTAAGCACAGGCGTTTAACAGTTTCTGTGCTCTCAGCAAACCACAAAGTAACTACACTGAAGCATCTCTGAAAGAGCTCTTTAAAGCGGACCCAAACCAAACATTTTTTTAATTAAAAATATTTAGTTGCACCACTCTGACACATACAAAGATAAATAAACACTCCTTCAAGCCTATGAGCATTTCAGTGCCTGCTTTTCACCCTTCTCTTTCCATAACTAGGGTTATACTGGGGGCAGCCATTAGCAATTCCTCCATTGCTATTCCACCATATTGCCCGGATTCTGTCCTGGCATTATGAAAGGAAGGGAGGGGTTTCTCCAAGAAATGTAAAATATTTTATATTGGTCATCATGCAGCTGAAAAAAGGCTGCAATTTATTATTATAATTTAGAAAATAGATTTTATTTCTGAAATCTTGTATTTTTAATTTGGGTCCACTTTAAGCTGTAACAAGGAAATGTTTATCTGTAAAGGTTATTATGCTGTTGCTTATCTTTTAGAGCAGAGAGGAAGTCCTGGGTTTAGGTCTGCTTTGACTGTTACAATGAGCAACTATGTTCCTCTCCAAGCTACCGGCTCACCATCGGCTGGAATGAGTTACACGATGCTGGAAAGGTCATTTGACCTGGCTACCCTATGAGAGAGAGGTGTAATATCCTACACTCTCAGTGAAAGACGTCGCCATGACTGGGAGTCAAAGGTTGATGTAGGGTCACCCCCCGAGTGTGAGGGGCTTGTGTGTTGCTGCTAGTCACAAGCCCCTTTGCAACTCCACAGGCTCAAAATAGCGCTGCTACAGTTGGTAGAACCTCTGTTGAAAAGGGATGGAATAGAGCACTAGCGATATGTCCCACTACACCGGCTAGCTCAGTCGGTAGAGCATGAGGGACTGTATATATCAGGTTTGTGGGTTTGAGCCCCACGTTGGGCGATCAAAGCTTCTCCTATTCCACCAGGACTGCAAGACACAGGAACTCCTTCTTCCCCTCTGCTGTCAACCTCTTGAACTCCATCCATGCATTCCCACCACCAGTGGGGAACCCTTTGGGTTCACGGACTAGTTGCTGCTATTGAGAGCCTGTCTGTGAGGCATTGTAGCTGCACTGTACTTCTACGGAGTCACTACCTCTTTAGTGTTTAGTCTCCACAGACTGCTATTGTAATGTATATTGTATATATGGTGTGCTGAGCTATGTATGTTCAAAACCCAATTCTGGGCATGACCCAGTCATGCTTGGCGAAATAAATGATTCTGATTCTGACATATAATGTCTGCATTTGTAGAGTTAAATAGAACTGTCAGGTCACATTCTTAATGTTCCTATATAAACATGCCTGTGAATGACAGCAATAAGTTCTGTACCATCTGTCTCCTGTCTGCTGATTATGTAACGCAAGTCTCTGAACTCAGGAGCCACAGGAAATGTTTGTGAGATGACATAATAATGGGGCAGGTAATTCAGGTATCACATCATATACTGTGAGGAAAAGCTGGTTCGAATTTCACATATGTTAGAAGTGAAATAATAAACATGCCTGAGAGATCGTTCAGATGAAAATGATTCTTTTCAAATAAAAAACCTGAAGAGCACCGGCTAATGAACCCAAAGGACGATGTATTTCCTACGCTTACTAAATGAAAAGCATATTAGATGAAATGAGTGTTTCCAGTACTACTCCACCTTGTGTCTCCTCATATCTTCTGGGATGACAGAGCTGAAGCTTTGGTATTTCTTACTATCTGGTAATTGTAAGGTAAAGTGGAACGTTTATTTTTAGCTTCAGATAGAGTGAGGTACAGTTAAAAGTAGAAAGTGGGCCTTATGACGGAAAGCAGTCTATGCTAAATAACTGGACACCCAGCCAGTAGCAAAAGTCAGTGAAATCAAGCTTTACAAAGAATACGTTTATTTAAACTGAAAATGTTGTCCAACAACCGGCAACGTTATCAAATAGCTTTTGAGCGAAGTTTGAATTTTTAATCCTTCTGGTGACTTTATTAAATATATTTAGTAAATTGTTTTCCTCAAGTTTCTTATGCTGTGTTTACCCTTTTAGGGCAGATTGAATTTTGAGTTTGAGGCCCTGTTCACATGCTCAGTTGTGTTGTAGAATAACTCTGCATGTCAATTCACTGCCCATACAATTCTATGCTGTATATACTGTGTTGTAATGGATCGCGTTATTCTAACTCACTGCATGCAGGATTTGTATTAAAGTATATGCCCTCCGGAAACTCCGGTTTCCTCCCACATCCCAAAAACATACAGATAAGTTAATTGGCTTCTCCGTAAATTGGCCCCACAATTACAACATATATATATGTGTATACATTACACAATACATACATTGACATATGATTATAGTAGGGATTAGATTGTGAGTTCCTCTGAGGGACAGTTAAGTAAAAAGACAATATACTCCGTACAGCACTTCCGGAAGATGTCAGCGCTGTATAAATAATAAAAGTAATAACAAGAACATTAATATCCAGTCTTCATTGCAGTGCACACTCATTATAAGACATGCGTTATGCAACTGACCACTGTGAATCCAGCCTCATGCCACTTTAACCACTTCACCCCCAAGAGTTTTTACCCTAATGGACCAGAGCAATTTTCACCTGTTAGCACTCTTCCCTTTCATTTGCCAATAACTTTTTCAATACTAAGGGCTCTTTTACACTAGAGGCTGCGGTAGAAAAGGCTGAAAGTCAGCCTTTTGCTTAACGCCAATACATAGCGTTTTCAAAGCGTTCTACAACTCATATGAAAACGTCCTTTTTTTTTCTTCTATAAAAATAAGTGAACAAGTCAGCTGTAAAACGCTTTGAAAACGCTTTGAAAACGCTGAAGTTGGCGTTTTCCATTGACTATCATTGAAACGCCAACAGCCAACTTCGGCTGTAAACAGCCCTGAAAAAGCTCCTGGGAGCGTTGAAACGCAACGCTCCAAAACGCCGAGTTAGATGTGAAAGGTAAAATGAAAGTCTATGGACTTTCTTTTACCTAGCAAAATGCCAACTTCGGCCGTGGCGTTAAAACGCTGAAAAATCCCTCCGGTGTGAAAGGGCCCTTATCACAACAAAATGATCTATACCTTGTTTTTTTCACCACAAATTAGGCTTTTTGAGAGTGATATTTGTTGTCAATAATTACTTTCTATGCATTTTAAAGGGAAAAACAAGGAAAAAAAATGAAAAAATACACAATTTCTCCCATTCCATCCCTATAGTTTTAAAATAACCAATGCTAACATACATAAAACCCATACGTTTTATCTGCCTATTTGTCCTGGTTATCACAAGGTTTGAATTATGTCCCTAGTACAAAGTATGGTGACAATATATTATTTGGAATTTAAAGGCGTTATCAGGGGAAAAAAGAAAAATTAGCTTTACTCACTTGGGGCTTTCTCCAGCCCCTTGCAGCCGACTGTCCCACGCCGACCGCTCCACTCCCCGCCGCTGCCCCGGTCTCGTAGATCGGTATTCAGGCCGACCGCGGGGTCGGCCTTACTGCAGCTGCTCAAAGCGCTGCTGTCAATCACAGCCCACGTGCCCGTGATTGACAGCGGCGTTTTGCGCAACAGCGGCGGGGAGCGGAGGTGACAGCGTTGGACAGTCGGCTGCAAGAGGCTAGAGAAAGCCCCAGGTGAGTAAAGCTAATGTTTCTTTTTTCCCCTGATAACTCCTTTAAGGTGTATTTTTTCAATGTTGTGGTTTTCGTTTCTCATTGCACACTACCAATGATTACAAGCCCTTATTAGCAAAAAAAAAAAAGTAATACACCCTCATGGCATACATATTTAAAAAACTGAGGCCCTAAAGTAACTATATTCTCTTTTCAATTCTGTCAGTTTTTGTTTTTTGTTTACAAGTGTTTTATTTTGGTACAAAGTATATAATAATAACAATTTTATTGCAGTTACAGTGCCTCACAGAGAGGTTCTCAATAGCAGCAACTAGTCCGTGAACCCAAAGGGTTCACCACTGGTGGTGGGAATGCATGGATGGAGTTCAAGAGGTTGACAGCAGAGGGGAAGAAGGAGTTCCTGTGTCTTGCAGTCCTGGTGGAATAGGAGAAGCTTTGATCGCCCAACGTGGGGCTCAAACCCACAAACCTGATATATACAGTCCCTCATGCTCTACCGACTGAGCTAGCCGGTGTAGTGGGACATATCGCTAGTGCTCTATTCCATCCCTTTTCAACAGAGGTTCTACCAACTGTAGCAGCGCTATTTTGAGCCTGTGGAGTTGCAAAGGGGCTTGTGACTAGCAGCAACACACAAGCCCCTCACACTCGGGGGGTGACCCTACATCAACCTTTGACTCCCAGTCATGGCGACGTCTTTCACTGAGAGTGTAGGATATTACACCTCTCTCTCATAGGGTAGCCAGGTCAAATAACTTTTTCAGCATCGTATAACTCATTCCAGCCAATGGCGAGTCGGCAGCTTGGAGAGGAACATAGTTACTCATTGTAACAGTCAAAGCAGACCTAAACCCAGGACTTCCTCTCTGCTCTAAAAGATAAGCAACAGCATAATAACCTTTACAGATAAACATTTCCTTGTTACAACTTAAAGAGCTCTTTCAGAGATGCTACAGTGTAGTTACATTGTGGTTTGCTGGGAGCACAGAAAGGGTTAAACTCCTGTGCTTACATATAGCCTGTTTGAACTGCACACCCGCAGCACAGATCAGACAGAAATGACAACTCAAATTACAGTGGCTCATTACTAGAAGATGAGGGGGAATTAGACAGGCTGTTATCTCTAAATACACACAGGGTGGGTTTCTCTGTGTTTTTTTGTCTCTCCTGTGGAAGCGTTTAGGTCCTCTTTAAAGTAGGTAAGTAAACAGAGCAGAGTTGTGGAGCCGTCATCTGTTTCCTCTTAGTTAGGCCCCTTGAACTTGTTAAGGAAACAGTGTGCCTTTTTTGCTGTATGCTGTTCTGGCCCCTCCCAGTTACTAACTTTGGGACAAGAACTGTAAAGGTGACCATAGAGAATTCAATTTTTTAGGTTTTTTTTTTTTTGACCAAAGAAATCTGATCAATGGTTTTGTATGATTGAATATTAAGAGAAAACAAACTAATGCCATATTTCCCCTAAAATAAGCTCTAGGTTATATTTTAAAGAGGAGCTGTTAGGTATAAGGTATCAGAGAAAAAAAACACATATATCAGTAGCTAAAGATTGGCTGTACTTACATTACATATGCATTTCACTGTCCACGTTTGTACTTCACATAATTTTTATATAGTATTTGCAGAGAATGATGCTCCTGACAGCTCATGGCAGGTTCCATGTTTGTCTGTCTCCTATGAAGCCAAATGTGTCATCATGTCCTGCCTGCTTCCTGATGATTCCACTCTCACAAACGCTGGCAATGAATAACACTACTGTGCAGTGAATATTAATTAGCCATGTGGCTAGGAACAATAGCGGACTCCTGCAGTGTACTCTGCCCGAGATTTATTAGTGCTGTGAGCTAGACTGTTACATGCTGTTGAAACTTGAGCCTCACTAGCAGCCAGGGGAGGGCCACAGAATGCTTTGCAGTATCTGTTATTCGGCTTGCGTCCTCCTTAGGAGCCTGGGAATACGGAGCCTTGCTGTCAGCAAACATCTAAAAGCTTTTTTGGCTTCCTTCTAAACTGTTTAACACAGGAGAATAGAGGTTTAAATTAGCTTTTGCAGCCTGACAGTTACTCTTTAAGCATGCTTGAAATATAAGCCCTCCCCAGAAAATAAGACCTAGCTGCAGTAGAAATCTGTGCATTAGGGTCATGTAGTTGCTGTTTGTATAACTAGAAATAATAGCCACCATGCTACTGTCAGATGAAAAAAAACGACTCCATTCAATTATGTAAAATAGGGTAGCATTGCACATAGACATGCTGCAGAGATTGTTTAGTGAGAACAGTCAGTGCTGCTGGGATAGTAATGCTGTATACTAGATAGGGATCTAGCGACCCAATACAGGCAGTGATGTAGCTAAGGAGATATGAGCCTCAGTGCAACTTTTACATTGGGCCCCCCAAGCACTCTATACATAACAATAGATACAGCACACCACAACCTGCCAAGGACAACCACAGTGTCAGAGGTGCAAGAAGGGGATAGGAAACAATTTGTTAATGATTACTACAATTCAAAGCATATATAGAAGTGATTATCACTAGCACAGGACCAATAAAGAACGAATACTGTGGTTGAGGGAGGGCCCCTCTGGCCTAGGGGCCCCAGTGCGGTCACAACCTCTGCAACCCCTATTGCTATGCCACTGAATACAGGGTAAATGGGCAATAGTAGCCCTAGGCGGATGCCCACCCCCAGACATCGGTCTTGGTGCCAACACAAGCATGATTCAGCCACCTTTGTCTTCCGATACCCATTTTCCATTGTATTTGCACCATGTGCAACTGACTTTATTCATGGTCAGTTGAGCAGTTGACGTTCATGTTCTGGGAAACAGAAACCACATTCATTGTTGTTATATGAATTGTGAAATCCTTTTCCTCTTAATTATTTTCTCTTGCTTTCTGGCAAGTTCACATCTACATCCGGTCATTATTCTCAGTCAGTTATAAACACAGCAAATTCATCCAGTTTTATTATTGAATGCTTAGGCCGATCTCCAGAGATTTTACAATTTTAGCAAAACTGCATAGGTACAAATGTTACAAAATATGTATATTTGAGTAGGCCTGGGTCTCAGTTTTCAGAATGGTGACATTTATGGCTTTTCTTGACTGTACAGACGCTCCAGGGGCTTTTCTAAGAAAAAATGACTATTTCTTTTAGTGCAAAAAATGGTCTTGAAAAATTAATTGGTGCTGCTTATGGTTAACAGTGTATTACGTGGCCAGAAAGCTTTCTGATTATGTATATAGGGTATCAATTTAATCGTGACAAGCAAAATAGAATTTGGGGTGTTTGAGATCTGAGGCCTATGACATTTGAATTTTTTTTGCTGCAAACTGAATGAGAAGCAATAAGCAATAAAATTGTTATTTTCATATACCGTATTTTTCAGACCATAAGACGCTCCGGACCATAAGACGCTCCGGATCATAAGATGCACCTAGGTTTAGAGGGGAAAAACCGGGGGAAAAAAATACTAAACCTGGCGCATCCATGGTGCAGGGGCATCTTATGGATCTTCTCCCTTCCACAATTAATATGCCCCCCTTGTACCTCCTGTGTCCCCTAAGTGTACCATTAGTGGCTCCCTTGTGTCCTCCTCTGTCCCTGTGTCTTCATATGTGCTCCTTGTGTCCACTTAAATGCTCCCGTTTACTCTTATGTTCCCCTGTGTCATCTAAAGTGCTCTCCATGTCCACTTAAGTGCCCCCCTGTGTGCTTTTAGGTGCCCCTGTGTGCTTTTCAGGTGCCCCCGTGTGCTCTTAGTTGCCTCCTGTGTGCTCCTAGTTGCCCCCTGTGTGCTCATATGTCCCCCTGTGTGCTCTTATGTCACTGTGTGCTCATATGTCCCCCTGTGTGCTCCTAGTTGCCCCCTATGTGCTCATATGTCCCCCTGTGTGCTCTTATGTCACTGTGTGCTCATATGTCCCCCTGTGTGCTCTTATGTCACTGTGTGCTCATATGTCCCCCTGTGTGCTCTTAGTTGCCCCCTGTGTGCTCATACGTCCCCTTGTAATACTTCTTCTTACTCCTTCTGTCTCAGGCACCTGTGGGGGGTTTGCAGTCTGTGGAGCGGCTTGCAGGATCGTAATCTGTTTATGTTATCCCGCGGCTGTCCTGGCCCTCTGTATAGCTGTGTTCCCGCCCCCAAACACCGCCCCCGCCCGAGTCCTCCTCTGCCTGGTCCCCTCTGACGCCTTTCCCGGCTCTCTAAATGTCTTGTGGGGAGTGGGAAGGCTGCTGCTTACCGCCGGATGATAGCGATGAACAGCGGTATCCTCAGTGTTAACAGCCGCTGGGTGGTCCGGGCACGATGCGGAAGCCTCTCTGCCTTCACTTCCGCTTACATCACCAAAGCCAAATCACCAAATATATATTTTTTACATTTTAGTTTGGCACAAATAAAATTTGAATGACTTAGGCCTCAGCTCTTAAAGAGACACTGAAGCGAGAATAAATCTCGCTTCAGAGCTTATATTCAGCAGGGGCATGTGTGCCCCTGCTAAAACGCGGCTATCCCGCGGCTAAACGGGGGTCCCTTACCTCCCCAATCCCCTAGTGGAGTCCCGGGCAGCGCTTCCGCATTGAGGCAGGGATAACCGCTGCAGCCCTGCCTCACACGCGTCTGTCAGCGCGTATTTCCGCCTCTCCCCCGCCCCTCTCAGTCTTCCTTCGCTGAGAGGGGCGGGGGAGAGGCGCCGATGCGCCGCTGATAGACGGCGCTGAGGCCGTTAGCCCTGCCTCAAGAGCAGCAAAATCTACGACCAAGTTGGTCACGGGATAGCGGCGTTTTAGCAGGGGCTCACATGCCCCTGCTGAATATAAGCCCTGAAGCGAGATTTATTCTCGCTTCAGTGTCTCTTTAAACACCCCAAATTTTATTATCTTGCTTGTCACGGTTAAAATTATACCCTATGTACACAATCAGATAGATTTTTGGTCACACAGTACACTGTTAACCATGAGCAGCACCAATTGATTTTTCAAGGCCATTATTTGCACCAAAGGTAATAGTCATTTTTTCTTAGCAAAGTCCATGGAGCATCTGAACAGTCAAGAAAAGCCATAAATGTCACCATTCTGAAAACTAGAGACTCAGGCCTAGTCAGATATACATACTTTTAACACTTGTACTTATGCAGTTTTGCTGCAATTGTACCATAACTTTGAAAATGGTATTTTTTTTAGTTTGTTTCACATTGGAACAAAAAAATAATTTAATTAGATAGGCATCATCTTTCAAACACCCCAAATTCTATTCTCTCACTTGTCATGGGTAAAATCATAACTTATATACCGTATATACTCGCAAGCAAGCCGAATTTTTGACCCCCCAAAAGTGGGCCAAAAGTTGGGGGGTCGGCTTGCTTGCGAGTCACGTTGGTCGGTGGTCGTAGTGCCCTCCCCCCCCCCCCCCCCCCGCGGCCGCCGCTGCTATTAGCTTACCCTGCGGCTGCCGGCTTCCAATAGTCCCCTCTCCGTCTCCCGGGCATGTAAATAGATCACAGCAGCTCGCTCCACGGCGGCTGCTGTGTGATGACAGGATTGTAAGCTGTAGGCAGAGCGGTTTCCATAGCAACGGCGATACACATCGCCGTTACAGGAAGCCCCTCTCCCTACAGCTTCCTGTCATCACACAGCAGCTGCCGTGGAGTGAGCTGCTGTGATCTATTTACATGCCCGGGAGACGGAGAGGGGACTATTGGAAGCCGGTGTTCCAACATTTTAGCATACCCGACAGAATAGCATACAAATGCTACTGAGCATGTGCAAAGTCATGCAGGGCAGACATTAACCCCATAATACCCATCAGCAGCATTAACCTTTTCAACCCCAGTTAGCTGCCTGTGTGCTGAACACCGGCAGCCGCAGGGTAAGCTAATAGCAGCAGCGGCCGCGGGGGACAGGGGTTGCTTGAGGCGGGGGCACTATACTAGCTATGGGGGGCACTATACTAGCTATGGGGGGCACTATACTAGCCATGGGGGGCACTATACTAGCTATGGGGGCACTAAACTAGCTATAATGGGGCACTATACTAGCTATGGGGGGCACTATACTAGCTATACTGGGCACTATACTAGCTATGGGGGGCACTAAACTAGCTATAATGGGGCACTATACTAGCTATGGGGGGCACTATACTAGCTATACTGGGCACTATACTAACTATGGGGGGCACTATACTAGCTATGGGGGCACTAAACTAGCTATAATGGGGCACTATACTAGCTATAGGGGGGACACTATACTAGCTATACTGGGCACTATACTAGCTATGGGGGGCACTAAACTAGCTATAATGGGGCACTATACTAGCTATGGGGGGCACTATACTAGCTATACTGGGCACTATACTAGCTATGGGGGGGCACTATACTAGCTATACTGGGCAATATACTAGCTATACTGGGGCACTATACTAGCTATACTGAGCACTATACTAGCTATACTGGGCAATATACTAGCTATACTGGGGCACTATTATAGCTATACAGGGCACTATACTAGCTATACTGAGCACTATACTAGCTATACTGGGCAATATACTAGCTATACTGGGGCACTATACTAGCTATAATGAGCACTATACTAGCTATACTGGGGCACTATACTAGCTATACTGGGGCACTATACTAGCTATACTGGGGCACTATACTAGCTATACTGGGGCACTATACTAGCTATACTGGGGCACTATACCGGCTATACTGAGCACTATACTAGCTATACTGGGCACTTCACTAGCTATACTGGGCACTACCTACCCGTACTGGGCACTATACTAACTATACTGGGACACACTGGGGGGGATCACACGGCCAGCATTTCCTACCCCCGGCTTATATGAGGGTCAATCATTTTTTCCTGGTTTTTCAGGAAGAAGTTGGGGGGTCGGCTTATATGCGGGTCGGCTTGCTTGCGAGTATATACGGTACATCATTTTTGGGGCACATGGCAGACTGTAAACAACCAGTAGCACTAATGGACCTTTTTTTTTCACCAAATGTAACAATGTCATTCTTTCTTATCAAAGGCCCTGGAGTGACAGAATATTGATACATGTCATTAATGTTACCATTCTGAAAACTAGATTTGGGGCACCCCGGGAGCGTTCTGCGCATGCGCAGTACGATATCTTCTCCTACTGCGCATGCGCAAGACACTTCCGAAAGCGGGAGCATGATCGAAGACCCGCTTGGCCAGGGCCGTGCAGGCGCCGGCGTGTGGCTCTGACGCCGGAATCGAAACTAAGCCACTGTGGGGACCAGAGGATCATTCCAGGACATCGCGGGTACAGGGTGGCAACAGGGGGCTGGTAGAAGCCCCAGGTAAGTAAAACTCTTTTTATAAGTTTAGTTAAGGTTCCCTTTAGGCAGGGAACACACTAGACGTGATTGTGCGCATTTTGCCACGGACGCAAAAAATCCGCACGATTCTACAGTGCACACACACCTGCTTTAGCACATGCACACTCTCGCACGTGCTCTTCAAGGCAGGGAACACACGTGTAGGGCCGTTGGCCCCTGCGATTTCTGGGTCTCCGTACGGTTTTGCGTTAATGTTTAATACAAACATATTCTGTGAACGTTTACGCATTTACGCGTTTGCGGCGTCATGTACTGTATGCAAATGTGTGCGTCATGCAGAAAAAAAGCAGAAAGCTGCGCAATTTAAAAACATGCGGTAGTTAAAAGGACACTTAAGTCAAACAGAAAAAATGAGTTTTACTCACCTAGGGCTTCCAATAGCCCCCTGCAGCTCTCCGGTGCCCTCGCCGTCTCCCTCCGATAATCCTGGCCCCGCCGGCAGCCACTTCCTGTTTCGGTGACAGGAGCTGACAGGCTGGGGACGCGAGTGATTCTTCGCGTTCCCAGACACATTAGCACCCTCTATGCTGCTATATGGTATATGATATATGCTATAGCAGCATAGATGGCGCTATTGTGGTCAGGAACGCGAAGAATCACTCGCGTCCCCAGCCTGTCAGCTCCTGTCACCGAAACAGGAAGTAGCTGCCGGCGGGGCCAGGAGGATCGGAGGGAGACAGCGAGGGCACCGGACAGCTGCAGAGGGCTATTGGAAGCCCCAGGTGAGTAAAACTCATTTTTTTTTTTTACTTAAAGTGAACCTCCGGACTAAAAATCGACTCAGCAACACTGAAAAGGCTTGGTGTTTCTTTAACAGTTTTACTTACAGCATCAGAACTTTGTTTCACTTTTACAAGCCTTATTTTTAGCTGCACTGAAGAAAACTGCCCGGGCTTTTTTCCCCTGATGCTGTGCAAAGCATGATGGGATTTCTGATGTTTTTGTTCTAGTTCTGCTGTTTTGGTGCAATTTTTTTTTTTTAACATTTTGAATTTGACATTTGAAGCCTAGCGTGTGCAGCTGGGAGGGGTAATCAGGACACAGGATAGTTGGAACTGTGTCTTCTGCTCCCTGTCACCTCCGTTTCAACCAAAAAGATGGCTGCCCCCCTGACAAAGATGGCTGCCCCCATGCATCACAAACATTTGCCTGTTCTTTTAAAACAGGGTGGGTAAGAGATTATATTACCTATCTATTCTAATTAATATAACTAATGTAACTTGATGATAGTATGTTTGTTTAGGCTGAAGTTCCCCTTTAAGTGTCCCTTTAAGGTTCCCTTTAGGTAGGGATTATACAAGATGCGTTTGTAAACGTTTGTACATGTTTTGCCACGGACGGCAAAACGTGCACGATTCTACAATGCACACGCACGTGCATTCGCATGTGCACGTACACCCACATTTTAAGGCAGGGAACACACTTGCAGAGCTGTTTTACCCTGCGATTGCCGAGTCTTTGCAGGCTTTTTCGTTTGTGTTCAATGCAAAGGATGTTGCATAAAAGTTTCCGCATTTCTGCGTTTGCGGCGGCTTGTATTGTATGCGAACGTGTGTCGTGTGGAAAAAAGGCAGGAAGCTTTGCAATTTAAAAGTGCGCGGAAGTTAAAGTTCCCTTTAGGTAGTGAGCACACTAGACGCATTTGTGCGCATTTTCCCATGGACAGTAAAACACACACAATTCTACAGGCTACTGAAGTCAATAGCCTTGTGCGGGAAATGTGTGTTGCGACTGTTTGTTTTTCCACACGACGTGCACATTCGCATAATGTACATCAGAAATGTGGAAACGGTACTGAAAAAATGTACACGTAAAGTGCGAACGCAAAAGCCGACGGAGACCCGGGAATCACGGGGAAAACAGTTCTACAAGTGTGTACCCTCCCTTAAAGAACAGGTGAAAGGTGAAAAAAAGATCTATTTACCTGGGGCTTCCTCCAGTCCCTGGCAACCTATTTGTCCCTCGCTGCAGTTCTGCCTCCGTTGCAGATGCCTACCTTGTCAGGTCGGTATCCTTTGTGCCTGTGTGAGCGCTTGGCCGTGACGCTTGTGATCGCACTGACGTGGCCTGGAGCATATTGCGCAGACGCAGGAGTACTGCGCCTGCGCAGAACGATCCAGGCCACGTGAGCGAGCGCGATCGCAAGCAGCATGGCCACATGCTTGCGCAGGCATCGGAGCGGATCCCGGGACGCTCGAGCTGCGGCAAGGGCCAGAAAGGCTCCCAGGGGCTGAAGGAAGCCACAGGTTGTCACTTTTAAAGTGCACATTAGTTTGCTCATGCTCGTGCTTGTGCACGAGCGTTTTCAACACTAGACGTTTTAAAATGTCCATTGGTCCATTTATAGGGACCAATTGGACGTTTTAATACTACTGGTGGTCCAGTACTGGTTAAAGGACAACTATTGAAAAAAAATGAAAACATTTAAAATATATACTTGCACATGTACATTTCTTCCAGACGAGAGGTAATACTGAGAATCTCCCATGAGCAGATGGACTAGTCCAAAATCTGTCAGATCTGTCTACTGTAAGTGACAGCAACATAGGAAGAAAAAAAAGTAATGTTTAGTGCATTTTACTCTTTGGGAAATGTACATTTTATATGTATCCCTTGCAGCTGCCTGTTACTTGATGGGATTTCTGGTTCTGGTTTTCCAATGGAATTTCTCTGAAATGGCAGCTACAAATAAGAGAAGCATATGAGGACTGGTATATGGGTGAACTAAAGACTTGAAACTTGGTATTTTTACATAACCTTCCTATGGCCATCTTCCTTCTGTAGCAAGCAGGTAATCCAGCCATGAGATAAGAGTAGCAATATTTTATTGGTACTGCGAGTAGCAGTGCTCCCTGGGCCTGGTATCAGCATTCTCCCGTACGCACACGTCCTTAGATGATCTGCTGAACTCTCTGCCTCCACTCTACACAACAAAGAAGTGGGGTTTTGGCAGATCTATTTCAATCAAGGGAAAACTTTCAAAGCTACTTCAAAAAAAATAAAAAATGGTTTTGGAAGTCTTCTAAAAACATCTAAAGCGCTGTTTGTTGTGAAAGCAACTACCGTAAGTGCATTTACAAGTGTCTGCAGCGTCACATCTGCCAAACCCAAAGAGCCAGTTTAGCGCCGTGTTCTGTATCTTTGCTTTGCTCATGCTGAAAGCTGCTGAAAGACTCTGGCAAGATTTCTCATATAAATAGTTGCCTGAATTCCAAATACAAAAGTGGAAATTAGAAGCTAAAAAGTTGACACTCAGCAAATGCAAAAAACAGGCTTGTATTTTTCCTTATTGTTACATACTGTGCCAAGCACTGCTTTTCAAAGAAAGTTTCCAGTTTCAACAACAAAACTGGAAACTGTAATTCATGCCTGTGAAAAGAAAGATTTTTGCCTTAGTGTTGTGTATTCATGGCACACAATAAGGTTTAAAGCAGAACTTGGGGGGGGGAGAGTACAATCCTTTTGCCCTTCGGTATAAATTAAAAAAAAGATGTGTTACAGAGTGTTTACTTATAGCACGCTTATAGGAAATCATGCACGAGGACATCTTGTGGCCAAATAGTAAAATTACACCTACATACATTTATTTTAATAAAAAGACCCACTCTTACATTTAAAATTAACTCCTCTCCCACACTCTCCCGTAGTAACCAAATAAATGAATGCATTGGAAAAAAAAATGACAATGAAAAAAACTACATAAATAGTTACCTTAGAGACTGAACTTTTTTTAATATGTGTGTCAAGAGGGTATATTTTTATAATTATTAAAATTATAGGCTTGTAATTAGTGATGGACGTAAACTAAAATATTGGCGCCATACATTGTACTAGGGAAATATTTAAACGTTGCAGTAACCGGGACAAATAAAATGTGTGAGTTTTATCCACAGTAGAACATTCTATTTTAAAACTATAATCAACGAAAACTGAGAAATAATGATTGTTTGCCATTTTTTTCTTATTATTCCCATTAAAATGCAGTTAGAATTAAATAATTCTTAGCAAAAAGTACCACCCAAAGAAAGCGTAATTGGTGGAGAAATAAACAAGATATAGATAGTTTTGTTGTGATAAGTAGTAATAAAGTTATAGATGAATGAATGGAAGGAGCGCTGAAAGTTGAGAATTGCTCTGCTTTTTAAGGGGAGAACCCCTTGGAGGTGGAGTGGTTAATGGTCAATCCTACTGCCCAACAAAAGCCCATTCACACCAAAAACATGATCTGCCACGTATACAGTTTAAATAAAGTACCCGAATTATTAACTTGAAAGAAGACATGCCAGTGCCGAAAGAAAGGAATATTCTCTCAAAAAATATTATAATGCTAGTCAGTAATAATAAACGTTTTAGAGACCTAGGCCCATATGCAATTAACTTTTCCTAGGAGATCATTTTCATCTTCTCTTTAAACTAACTTTTCAGCATTTTACAATTGAAAAAGCACCCAAATGTTGGTGAAAAAGTACTATCAAATTTATTCTGAGCATTTTCTTGCTTTCTGGTGGCTTAAAAGGCATTTTATGACAAGTTGTGAAAATATCACCTAGGAGAAAACTCAGGAGAAAAAGTGAATTGCATATGGGCCCTGGTGCCAAAACTAACCCCGCAAATCCACTCATTTATTGCAAAGTGCCAACTCAGCAATTTAATCTGAATATTGATGTATAGGTAGCTAGACGTAGCCCCCCTGTATATATAGGCAGAGTTCCCCCTCAGTATAAAGAAGCCCTGGGTAGCGCCAATCCCCCTACCCCCAGTGTGGGTAACCAGAGGGGCCTTTAGTATTAAATAGGCAGATGAGCCCCCCCTAGTGTAGTTAGCCTAAAGAAGCCCCCCCGGTATAGCTGGCAGGAGGTGACCCCAGTATAGGTAGCCTGCCAGTATAGGTAGCCAGATTAGCCCCCCAAGTATAGGTAGCCTCCCCACTGGCTGGGGTGATGATGCGGGCTCCCGCAGAGAGGGCTCTGTATGTCTGCTGTGGCATGCGTGCCATAAGTTCCTCACCACTGATCTCAGGGATATATAAGCAGTCGCCCCGTTATATTCCCTAATATTGGCCCCATCAAGTTTTTACTTCCTGATGGATAAAAAAAAGGCTCTGAGGTTTTAACTGTATGTATGAATTCTCTGTTTTTCTTCTCTCAGCTATCTTCGGAACAAGTTTCTATAGAGCAGATCCTCCAACTGTATATTAAATAAACACCATTTCAAACAGAAAACATGATCATTCCAACCAGTGACACACCCATATTTTACCAAGTGAGATGGAATTTAAGCATTTTCCTTCCTTGTGCTGGAATAAATTGCAGGCTTTGTAAAGAATTATAAAAAAAAAAAAAGTAAAATTGGCAGTGTGTTACCCGACCCGTAATTTACTTTATAGCGGCGTTCTCCACCAGAAAGCGGGCTGAGAAGAGCCAAGCTTAAAACAGATAGCTCTCTACATGTGGTTTTGCTTTATACAAATTTGCAGCAGAGGGAAAAGCTTATACGCTTCCAAGCTTACTTGGAAAGTTGTTGGGAAAATTAAACTAAAATAGCAGGTGCCTGAATGAACCAGTGTTCCAGTTCAGAAGCAGTAAAATGTTGACCCTCGAGTACAATCACACCAAGTATACAGCTATTAAAAATTCCCCCGCAATGGCAGAGGAGCCAATCTGCGGCCCAATGCCTGGCACCACATGTCTGCAGGTCTCTAAGGGGCCTGTTTATAGAAGGTGGCAATTTATACATTGCCAAATGCTGCCATTATTCCTAAAGTGGTAATCAAATTCTTCTCTTCGAACTTTAATTTCAGGTACCCTTAAAGAGAATCTGAAGCTAATTTGGATTGTTTTAAAAAATACATTTTTAAAAACTGCTAGATAAGCCAGTGTAAATAATACTCTAACCGCCGATCTGTTGCTCACCATCTGTCTGCTATACCACTTTGAAAAACCTGTACTTCCTGTAATAAGATGTCCGTGACCCCTGAATAACATCCGGGTCACGCCCATTTCTTCTGTGCATCCTACTGTGCGTTCCCGCTCGTGTGCGAATGGTATGAGCTACGGTTGAGGGGATGAGGGGTGGCATAATTACTAAAAGGGGGTGGAGAGAGGTGGGGATAGGCAGAGATTGGTGGGGATTAACTAAAGAAGAGGCAGAGCTATGGTAAACAGCTCTGCCTCTTCCTGGTAGCATATTCTGGGACCTGGTGGGTCATGGAAACTAATTACCACGTTTATGGGGACAAGATTGCTCAATATGCTGCGGGGATGCGGCAAAACACTTAGCAGATCACTGCTGAAGAGGACTGCAGGCTAAAAACAGAGATCGGACCGGCGGCGGGGAACCGAGGATCGTAGGAGGGAGGCGCGGGACATGCCAGCTGCATTGGGCAGTTGTATTGTCTTACATCCCACCGTTCAAGCAAACACAGTAGAACAAAGAGGTTCATGGACAGAGAAAAAAGTCATGCATGAGTGGCTTCATTTCACTGGACATGCAAAGACCTAACTTTGTGCATGCGTGGCCAGAAGAAGCTTATTCAATAGGCTCCAGTCAAACATGTTTAAGAGGACCCTTCAATGGAACAGTGGGGTGTAAGAAGATACAGGAAGGTTCTGGACTACCCAGGAGCTTCCCAATACTGAGGTATCTAATTTTTATGTTCAAAACCACTTCAGGATTACTTTAAGAAAGCCAAACAACATTAACTCAAATGATTAATAGCACCTGACACCAGTGATGTACCTGCTTACGTTACCCCCTTACACTGACAAGGTGGTAAGCAAAAGAGCGATGGAGGGCTGCATCACATGACCAGGCCTCCTCAATCACCTGACCTAAACCTAACTGTGATGGTTTGGGATGAGCTGGACCACAGAGTGATGGCAGAGCAGCCAACAAGTGCTCAGCACCATTCCAGGTGACTACCTCATGAAGCTGACTGGCTGAATGCCAAGAGTGCATAAAGCTGCCATCAAAGCAAATAGCAGCTACTTTGAAGATTCTGAAATATCAAACAATTCCATATGTGTTCCCTCATAGTTTTGATTTCTTAAATATTAAAGTACAACAGAAAATATAATACATAAAGGAAAAAAATGAATTAGAGGGTGTATCACAACTTTTGACTGGTACAGTATATATATATATATCACTAGCGATTAGAAATCGCTCCTAGTGGGTTTCTGGCCTTAGGCTTCTTTCAGATGGGCGGCTGAACTGCGTGCTTGTGGGGCAGTTCAGCTTCCTGTCTGTTGCTATAGGGGTGCAATTAAAATGCAGCCAAATGGCGTTTGCAACACCCTGCGCGCCAGCGCTTGACACCCGGGGGTGTTAATACGCGGCAGAGGACCGCAACATGTTACGGCTGAGCACAGCTGCAGTCACGCTGAGGGGGTTTCATGTCCGGGGTGGGTACCGAGTGCGCTAACAAGTGCCCAGCTGGAGCACAAGAGCAGCTGACAGGCGGTGTATTCACAGCTTCCAGCTGCTCATATAACAGAGGAAGATGTCACGTTAATGTTTACCTTTGTTGGGGGGGGGGGGGGGGGAGAAAATAATAAACAAATAAATGCTTAATGCGGCATCTGACATATATTACAGTATTGCAGTATAAGTAGAGCTGATAACTGTAGCTTATGTAGCTTATGCACAGAGTTTCTGCATTCTCTTTCTCCAATGGGTTTACTGTGGGGGTGTGTAGACCAAATATTTACCAGTCTGCTCACTGCCTGCTTGTACAGCCTGCAGACTTGTGGGCATGCTATTTGTCATGTGAACAAATTAGCCTAGGGTCACCCAAACACTGCCTGACATTTGGAAGCAATGTGCCAGATCTAAGCATCGCTTGGCACGATAGAGATTATGTATGATCAGATCCATTGCTCGCTGCCTGCAGACATTTTCCAACAGGCTAGACATGTGCATACTATTTTGAAAGTCTCCATTTTTTAAAGTTAAACATTATCCCACAATTGGAAGGAAGTCTCAGTGTTTTGGGTTTAGGACTGGATTCCCAGCCTGAGATTGTATGTTTTCCTCTAGAAAGGGTTAATGAGATGCAAATGACTTCAGCTCTGTTTACACCTGACCAAGTGCCTGATTGTGTGGATTTCCTCTGGATGCCTTCTGTTTTATGGGTACTCATAAAACTACCACAGATAAAAAAAAAAGTAGCTGTCAGCAGACATGGTACAAAGGCTTTGTTTGTAACAAATACAACCAATGGTGGGAAAACACACTGAGGTCAGGCAGTAAATAGACAGCCATCATGGGGTCCTTCCAGCCTCCTGCATAGCTGACATTCACAAAGGTGTAAAAAGCTAATTTACCTAATTAAACCACTAATAGACCCACCAGAAATAGGCAGCAATTAGGGCTGGTGCACACCGAGCGGCTTTTTGGGCGTTTTCAGATCCGCTTGCGGCTGCGGATCTGCTTGGTCAATGTATCTCAATGGGGTGGTGCACACCAGAGCGGGGGGCGTTTTGCAGAAACGAAAAATGCCTGGGTGAGGCATTTTTTGGATTGCGGGTGCGTTTCTGCCTCAATGTTAAGTATAGGAAAAACGCAAACCGCTCTGAAAAACGGCACTTCAGAGCGGTTTTGCAGGCGTTTTTGTTACAGAAGCTGTTCAGTAACAGCTTTACTGTAACAATATATGAAATCTACTATACTGAAAACCGCAGCAGCAATCCGCAAAACGCTAGCAAAACGCCATAGAAAAATAAAAAAAAGCGTTTAAAAATCTGCTAGCATTTTGCGGATCTGCTAGCGGGTTTTGGTGTGCACCAGCCCATAATGAGGAGGAGAGCATCCTGGAGCATTGGAGAGTATTGAGGACCATCCCAGATGAAGATTTGGGGTCAAATATGTTTTATTTCCCGTATGCAGGGAGAGGGGAGCATAGTAAAAGCAAAAGCATCCACATATAAAATTTCTGTTTCCAGTCTTTTATTGTTTTGTTGCTTTGAGCAGTAGCATGTACAATGTCTGGCACAACGCGGTTACAACGCGGTTCAGTGAATGTCATGAGCATTGACTGGAAAGGATCGCTCAGTGCTATTTAATAAAATAGTAAGGAATGTAGATTACAAGCATAAGAAGAAAAAACACAAAACATGACTGAAGAGGAAGAGAGGATTCAAAACTATTAACCAAGAATACATTGCCTAAGGGCCCGTTTCCACTAGTGCGGTGCGAATCGCTGGGATTCCACCGCTGACAAAATCGCATGCGGATGCGATTCCGCATGCGATTTTTGCCGCGATTTCGCATAGGCAGGCTATCAGCGATTTTAACCATGTCACTGCCTGGCTCAATGTACATTAGTTTTAGTGCGAATTCGCACGCGAAATCGCGGCAAAAAACGCATGTGCGATTTCCCCTATTAAATACATTGCCTGCGAATCGCCTGCATTCCACACGCAGGCGAATTCTGCAGGCCCTACCGTGCAGAAAAATCCTGCACAGAAAAACGCACCAAAAAACTGACAAGTGGAAACAGTCTCATCCACTTGTATTGGTTATGCGAATCCGCATGCAGACAACGCATGCGGATTCGCTCTAGTGGAAACGGGCCCTAAGATGCCAAACCAGATTCACATTCCTGAAGCCCATAGTAGGCACAAAAGCTACCACCACCTCCAGTGCCGCTCAGTAACACATTCCAGTTCTGTCCTGAAGCTGGAGTAGTAAGGGTGGCAGATAGGAAAGTGGTGGTGGAATAGTGAGCAAAAAGATAGCAAGAGGTATACAAATATAGTTTGTACAGTAATGGACGGGGCAAATGTAGTGCTTATCGTACCACCAGGGAAAAAGGGGAAATAAACAAGGAGAGGAGAAAAAGAGAGAGCAAGAAGGAGGAGGAGGGAGAAACAGAAGGCAGTGAAGGAGGGAGAGAAAGAAAGGTAGGTAAGTAAAGAAGGGAAAACATACCAGAGAAAAGAGCAGAGGGGGACAGAAAGTGAAAGAGATTGGGTGAAGAGCAGAATACAGTGAAGTGAAGCATAGTGAGAGAGAGGAAAAGACAGAAGACAGAATGCGAGAGAGGAGAGGGCAAATAAGCAAAAAGAAAGGAAAACATATGGACAGAGATAAAGAGGGGAAGACTATAGGGATGTACACATGCATGATCAAAGTCATCTAAGGCAGCCAATAACGACTACCTTAGCCAATAATCATCCGACTGCTGCCCCACAAACGATCTGCCTGGTGGATCAACTTGGCCGAGTTATGGCCACTTCATTGTGGACAACACTCCCTGATCCTCCGTGTGAGGTCACGTACGTGCCGCTACATCGTCCCTCCGCCTCCCCACATAGCAACAGAGCGCATCTGTTCAGCCTGGCCCAGCAATGTCGCTCGGGTGACATCAATCAAAGGTGCGTACGCACCTCATGAAGTATAGAGTGTGAGAAAGAGAAAAAGAGAGACAGAAGAATGAGGGAGGGGTAGTGGAAGAAGAGAAAAGGGATGATGTAAAAGAAAACAAAAGAGATGGGGAGAGTGACAGAGAGGAAGACAATGAAATTACGGAAAGACGACAGAGTGGAGGGAGATTATGTGTGTGTATGCTGACTGGTAGGAGCAATGTTTTGGAGACTGGGATGCTTCTTATAACACCCAAACAGTGTCTTCTGTTTTTGTTGTTGTACTTTATAATTCCTTTGTGTATTCAGCTTCCACATTTGGAAACTTACCTAATATGCCCCAAGAAACCTTCTGGTTTGCTACTAGACTTTTACTCATTAAAATGCTAAACTCCACACAGCCCTGTGTGGAGCTTCAGCTCACCTCATACTAATTCTCTGTGTCCTCTGGTTAAACAGCTAGTTAAATGAATACCAGAAAATAGGTAAATACATGTGAGAGGCGACAAGGTGCAATGTAGGAACAGAGGTGCAGCCTGGGAAGACTCACCGGTGAGATGTCAGAGCGTCCTGTGTTAGCGCAGCAGCTGGCAGCATCGTCTGTGTGAGGAGACTTCTGTACTCCAGCTGCTCATTCACCGCAAATAACTAAAGGAAGGATTTTTTTCCCCTTACCTTAAAGAAGCTCTCCCCCGGCCGGCATACTTCCATTGTCATCTGGGCGATCCTGTTCTGGATGGCTTCACTGTTTTCCCAGCTCTTCTGAGGGGAAAGACATGTTAATGGTTAGTGTAGTCTGTAGGAAATTCCTCTGCAAGCCACAAAATCAGTCACAACACCAGCCCTGCCAAGATCTTTTCCGTCAACAGTGCCCTGGCCACTTCTTTCCTCTATCCCACAGCCTGCCTGCTCGCAGGGCACAGCGAGGGGGCTGAGCATCACTTCCATAACAGTAAGTGGTCAGTGACTGGCGGGGGAGGCCTGTTTACTTCCTCAAGGCTACTCTTTCCCAGGAATCAATAGCTGTGTGTCAGCTTCACTGTCACAGAGCGGACCCCAGACTCTGCAGAGAGGCTTCAGCAGCACTACAGGAGTTAATCCTCTCATCACAGATGGAATAACACCAGGCAAAGCCCATTCCCCAGCATCTCTGCAGACCTGCCAGGTGCTCCTGCTACTGATTGTGAAGAAAGTCTTCCAGCTAACTATTAACTCTGAACATATGGACTTCAGAGGCCTCTATAATGGGAAAACTCTCTCTCGTATACACAGGTCCATCAGTACTGCATGAATATAAATCAAATTCTTCATATGCCTTTGAGGTAGGCTGCAGTGAAGTTTATAGGCATCATATATGATAGTGAGATCACAAACTGCTGACGCTCTGATTCCTATCTTATTGGATGTACAAAGAGAAGATCCTGCAAACACACCTGCTAAAGGTTTACATAAAGGACTGGTCACACCAGTCAATTCAACTTATTAATGTGCTACTAACAGGTGAGATCTGATGGGAAGAAATAATAAAGACATCTGACTGTCAAAAGCAGCCATTATTGCTAGACCCCAGTTTCCGCCCACATCACAAAAACAAACAGATAAGTCAATTGGCTTGCCCCTAAAATGAGCCCTAGACTACAATGTCTATATGACTATGGACTGTGAGCCCCTCTGAGGGACAGTCAATGACAAGACTAGGTACTCCATAGAGAGCTGTGGAAGATGTCAGCGCTATATAAATACTAAATAGTAATAATAATTGCCCCACTTTCTATAGGAAAGTAGAAAGAAGTATGCCAAGATATTATGACATGTCCTGGTCATCTACGGATGTGGTCAGAATCTGCCCACTGAAGCAAGGAGCTTTCCACTGAAGGACAAAGTGATGTGCTTAACTGTTTGAATACTTTTCTGATACATTATTTTGTGGTAGTGGATTTTATGCTGTAAATAATCTTTTAGAGTAAAGAGGAAATGCTTCATAGCACCTAAAGAAAACCAGATACGAATGTAATTAAAATATTTATACATACCAGGGGCTTCGTCCAGCCCCATCCGCACCAATCGCTCCCACCCTCAGTCTTCTCCCTCTTTTGCACCGGGTCCCACTAGTTCGGCAATCGCGGCCAGTGTGGCACAAGCGTAGTGCGCCCTCTCTGGCGGAAAATATTACTGCACAGGAGCAGCACTATTTTCCGCCAGAGGGAGACGGAGGGAGCGCACTGTGCTGGCGCAGACTAGCCGCGAGTGCCGAACTAACTAGACCCGGTGCAGAAGAGTGAGAAGACTGAGGACGGCGGTGTGGGAGCGATCCATGCGGATGGAACTGGAGGAAGCCATAGTTGTGTATAAATCTTTTAATTACATTCGTCTCTGGTACACTTTAAAGTACTTATATAGTTCTGACGTCTTCTGCTTACCACTAACTGTCCCTCAGAGAAGCTCACCATCTAATCTCTACCATAGTCATAGGTCCTGCAAAGTTTAGGGCTAATTTACCTATTGCTATGTTTTTGAGATGTGGGGAGAAACCAGAACATCCAGAGGAAAGCCATGCACAGAGAGACCATACAAACTCAATGCAGATAGTGCTCCAGGTGGGATTCAAACCGATGACCCAGAGCGCCAAAGCAAGAGGGCTATCCCCTATGCCACCCACTCTTACCACTATCATATTATCATGCTTACAACAATACAGTCATGTTCAACGTTACGGGGGGATAAACATTGCTGACCAGTGGTCACATAGCATTTGGTAACACCATGCATGTAATGTTTGTCACTGTGTGGCGTTACCTGGCAGACAAAACCTGTTTCATGTGTGAGGTTGTCTCTCCACTGCCCATACCAAACACTAGCAAGAGCCCAGCTGGTGAACAGGAACCAGGAACAGCTGACAGGAAGAAGAGACCTGACAATGCACCATTCCAATCTCTCTGCCATTCATTGAGGAGGCTGTACACACACTAAACTCTTGGCAGAGACAGTCCCGACCCTCTAGTTCAGCGTTTCTCAAACCTGCCCTCATGACTCCCCAACGGTGCATGTTTTGCAGGCAGCCTCGCCTATGCACAGGTGGGGTAATAAGTGTCTCAGCTAGGTGAATTCCATGTAGCTGAGACACTAATTACCCCACCTGTGCATAGGTGAGGTTGCCTGCAAAATATGCACCGTTGGGGAGTCACAAGGACAGGGTTTGAGAAACACTGCTCTAGTGTGTATACAAGGCTATAGGACATGTTTGTAGCGTTAGTGCCTCCCTAAATGATGTACACAGAGTGTATTCAATATGTTGACTTTCATATCACAGAGATTATGGCCACCTTTAAAGAAAAATGTGCCACAACTGTTAATAAATTATTGTATACACTATTTCAATTTACCTGGGCAGTGAGAGTCCTTTTTAATAATGGTTTGAGTATGCTCCCCCAATGTATGATAGGCTACTGTACATACCTTTACTTTGTCTCTGTGAATTTCAGTCCCTCAGATATTTCTACTTCTTGCCTGTAGACTGTCAGGAAGCAAGGGGGCTTCACTGAGACAACATAAAGGTGTGTAGCTGATCAAGCTTTTGAGTGGAAGATACAATTGTCTGTACTCTGTCTTCCCTCATGTTCTGATATTATTTGTGTAGCACGTATGACATCATATGGGTAACGCCCGGTAAAATGCATGTGTGCTGTCTGCATATATAAATGTTACTGCTCATCAGTGAATACGCTCCGAGGAGTGTCATCAGAGTTGCCGATAAAAATGCCTATTTTTCACAATTTTCGATGGTATAAAAAAAAGCAGAACTTAATTCCAGCATGAGAAGCTGAATGCATATGCTACATGTGCTTTTTATTTATGGCTTTATTCTCTGTGAGGGATCTCTGGGAATGTACAGTATCTGCTGTTTTCCTTCCACCATGGAATACTTGGTATGTCTGAAGTACAAGTAATACAATAGCACTGGGTAAAACACTGAGCCTGTGTACACACAAGCAAAGCTGCAGCATTCTTTTGTGGAATCGTTCTAATGTAATCGGGTAATGTGTATGTCCTTTCAATTCATTTTGAATCATTTTCCATTTGGAATTCTCATTGGAATGTGAAAACCAATAGCATACGTGTGTGTAGCTAGCTTACTTCTATATCTTCAGATCTGAAATCTTCGCTAAACTCCTACCTGAAGTGAAAACTGCATGGTGCGTACCCACCATTAGTCGGCTGTACATGTACACAACGCCACATGTAAAGTACCAGTCGTCCCTGATGGCAAAACAGCCAGGGAAACAGTTACTTTGTATTAATTGTTGCTGATCTGTCTGCAGAAAAATCCACTTTTGATTTCCCGACAGTCGATTTGATTGGACTGCTTGCCAGTCTGGAGCCCAGCCTTATCTTAACCGTTCACATGAACAGTAACGTGGATCTGAGCTGCTACTTCCCTCTTCTACCTGCAAATCCCCTATTGCTGCTCATGGATTGAGCAATCAAGATGCCCATGCATCACTTGATATTGTGGCCCAATCAACCAACCGATTCAGACCAAAATCGAAAGGATTGATTGTACATGCTGGAGAGATCTCAGTCACAAGAGCTCGATCCAGTGAGTGGCAGTAACAGCGTGTGATATAGCGTTGATTGATGGACCCTGGGCCAGTGTCACCCAAGTGTAAATTGACCCCCCCCCCCCCCCCCCCCCCATGTCCGTGTGCTATGTTTTAAAGTCTCACCTATCCTCTAGTCCAACTCACGGCCTCCTCCAGTACTCACCACCACCGCAAACGCCAGTACCATGTGGCACTGATGGGACGTCACATGTGCCGAGCCACGTGGTAATGACACTTGAGGTGATCTGAAGATAAGGTCATTGAATAACTTTTGCCTTTCCATTCTGAGATCAGAAGGCAGGAGGGGAGCACAGATACAATGGGATAGCATACTGATCAGGCCTGATCTGCAGATCACAGATATGTGAGTAGTGCTGTCATAGGGCTGGTTCACACTTGACGCTTTTTCAGCTCTTTGCTGATCGCTGGCAATCAGCAAAGCACTGCTACTAATGCATCCCTATGGATACATTCACACTGCTGCGCTTGTGACTTTGCTCAATCATGCAGTGTCTTTGGGGCAATTGCGCAAGCGCAAATCACCCTGAAATCGCGAGATTTTGCTACCAAATCGCTGACCCGAACGTGATCGCCGGGAAGCGGCAGGCAAGCGCCCAATGTGAACCGGCCCATGCACACAATCATGGGATTGGGATACAGAGAGTAGGGAGTGGTGTGGGGCAACTATTAAGGAAGTAGGATGTACGCTGTGCTGTGTATTGAGAAGAGCTCCTATTGGTGAGGAAGTTCTCATGAACCGCAGAACCAGGGATTATAATTACGTTACTGATGAGAAGTCTGTTCAGGAGTGGTTTAGTTCACTTATGTTACAAATTATCCCAAAAGAATGTGCGTACTTATAATGAGAAAATCACATTTGCAGATGTTCATTGTATAGTCAGACAGATTTCTGATTCACATATACTGAGTTTAGAAGTTTTTCCTTACTAGTTTGCATACCTTTTCCTGGCCCCTAATGCTAACGAGTCTGAGGCAGCCATCAGCCTGCTGTGTGCCCACATACAAGTTTGCAACAAGTTCTATTTAGTCTCAAGTGGCTTTTCACAGCCAGAAGTCCAGGGGGGTAAAGCTACACATACTAGATTAAAATCGAGTGTATGAACAGGAGCCTCTCGATGTCGCCTATAGATCCAGCATGCTAGATCTTTCGTGCCATCTGATGCCTAAGTGCTCCCCGAGTGCACTGTCCTTCCCACTCACCAAAAGCTGCTCTGTCATGCACTGTGCATCATCCCTTCATTGCAACAGATGTAATCCTAGCCTGCTGGCTAGTGACGTCTCTGTACAGGCTTGGCTCCGAACTGTTGCCCAGAAGATCAAGTTCCGATACCTGCAGAGCAACAGTAACTACAATTGTGTACGAAGCTTAAAGGGAACCAAGCACCATTTTTAGCACCCAGGTTATCTCAATAACACATTACAAATGAATGCTAACAATGTGGCTTATTGATAAAAAAAAAACTTCCATCTTACCTCTTCTTTTTACATTTAAAAGTTTGGTAGAGGCTTTTATTACCCTACTGCTGTGGACAGTGGGGCCTGGCCGACCTCAGAAAGTTCAGGCAAATAAGGAGTGATGTAATTATTTTATTGCACACATTAGCAGAGAGCAACCAAAAGCTTTCGTCAGCAAGCGGGTGAGGAGGTAGGACACTGTGCTTCAAAGAGTTTAGAGAAGTCACAGATGAGGGAGAAACATAGCATCTCCTCTAGTGATTAGAAACCAGGAGCAAGTGCAGAGAAAATTATGCTTGGTTTCCTTTAAAGAGACTCTGAAGCCTCTTTTTTTACCTGTTATTTTTATTTAGTCCTGTTCAGCATTAAATTCTAAGTGGATTTACTGCATTCCCACAGCAGAACGAGTGTTTAATAGCAGAGAAATAGACCTGCAAAGTTCCACGACTTTGCAGGTCGCAGATTCTGCTGCCCTGGAGAGGCAGAGCTTTGCGCTGTAGCTCTGCCTACTATCCAGTCAATCTCCACTGATCTCCACCTCTCCTCTCCCCTCTCAGTGAAATAAGACTGAGAGGGGACGGGAAGAGGCAGAGATCGGCGGACATTGACTGGAGTAGAGGCAGAGCTACTGCGTACAGCTCTGCCTCTACCCAGAAGGAGGATCTGCAGAGCCCAGGAACTTTGCTGGGTTATTTCTCTGCTATTAAAAACTCGTTCTGCCACGGGAATGCAGCAAATGCACTTAGAATTTAATGCTGAACAGGACTAAATAAGAAAAACAGGTAAAAAAAGAGACTTCAGAGTCTCTTTACGTCTACCTAGTAACCCTTTTGTTTTATTGGTGATCACAGAACCTGCATCCTGAAAGCACACTTATAAAAAGATTGCCCAGTTAATGTGGGCACTCGCTGAAGCCGCTGGTAGAATATCCCCAATACTGTCAATATTCTACTAAGGATTCTACCTCCTCCTAACACCAATGATCCCCCCAGCTACTCCTAAACCTAGCCATACTATAAACCCTACAGCCAACACTACCCCTCCCACCAGTAACATAAATTCCGGCTTGTATGTCCAGTGCACAAATTATACAGCAGGTGGTGCTGTAGCCGCAATTAACATTGCGGTCTATGGTGGTGTCTACATTACTTGTCATGTCCTGAAAAACCAAAATAGTGCTTACCAACTACTGACCAATCAAAAAATAAAAAATATTGTGGGTGGGGCTAGGAGGGGCCAATAACATTATCAATGGAAGCAATACTTCTTCCATATTAGATAGATGGTGAAAACTATTTCTTAATAAGAAAACAGCTCCTGTGAGAAAACTCAGGAGAAACGTTTATTGACTCAGGCCCAGGATTCCTTCAGTGACTAAATCTGAATGTACAATGAAGTCTAGCTCAGATGCACTTGCCTAGTGCTTATAACTGCGGCGCTCCAGAGGTCAACACAGGATACTGCCTAGAAACAAAATATCAGATATCGACCTCCCGTGACTGTTTGCATAAAACACACCCGACATATAAACCGTGGCTGTGGTTTTGTTTAGCTTAGAATGTTAAGAATTCCCCCCCTCTAAAGCCACTGACCCTGCTAAGCTCCCATTTCAAAGTGTGTTGTACTTGTCACAGAATAGGCTGCACATGGAGCTGTCCCATCCGAGCAGTGAAAGTCCTGGCAAATGTGACCATTCTTCAGCTGGGCCGCACCTCACATAGGAGGCTTATGTAGTGAAAAGTGCTTAGCATAAGTTATTCGGGTTCAGATATGAACTCATTAAGGAAGCCAGCCAAGCTCATGCTTAGATCAGTCATATGTTCTTAGCTATGCAGTTATGTAATGCGCATTCCAAATCCAAGCAGAATATTAATCCTCTGACAAACTACATTTGCAGATGAATTTGAATGCGGCCTGCTCTGTACTTCTTACGCTAATGTTATCAAGAGGTCAGACATCATAAATGGAGCTCATCTCTGCAGATAGCTCACAACACTAGATGCTGTGAAGTAGGTTTTAACCCACTGTGAAAAATTCTACTAACAGTTATGCTCGGTACACACTAGGCACGGTTGCAGAACGCAATCCGTGGTCCGAGTTCCGGTTTTCAAAAACCAGAACGCAAATGGATCTGTGCTGCCCTTTTGCAGCATACGTTTCCAGTGCGTCTGCGTGTTTAAAAAATTGTATCCCCAGCCCTGGCTGTGGGGGGGCGAGCTGGAGGGGGCAGCAGCCAGGAAGGGGGGCAGCAGGCACAGTGGCAGGGAGGGAGGGTCGAACCCCCCTATAGGTAATGTAATGAGCAGCGAGCCGGGAAACAATTACCTTCCTTGCGTTTCACCGCTCGCCGCATGACTTCCTACAATGCCGCCCTCTATACTTCAGTATAGCATTGCAGGAAGTCACGCGGCGAGCGGAGGAAGGAAGTAGGTAATTGCTTCCCCGCTCGCTGCTCATTACATTACTTTACATATAGCTCAAATGGCTGGAGGGGGAGCAGGGATGAGGGACCCAGGTGAGGGGGGGGGGCGGCCCCTCTCCCCGCCGCTGTGCCCACTGCCACCCTTCCTGGCTGCTTCCCCCTCTAGGTTACCTGGGATACCTATGGGGGGCATTGAGGGGAGGGGAGTAGGCAATCCAGATCTCCCTCCGTTTTTATGTACAAAATAGCCTGTCAAGAGGGAGATCTGTTTTTGTGTTGCCTTTCACTACCCCTCCGTGAAGTCCCGACAAATCCGGACTCTCCGTTCCATTTTTTAAAGTGTGTGAAGACCGGTTCTAATGTACCTTTCATAGACTGTTACATACAGCTAATACACAATTGCAATTGCTGGGCACTTTTGCTAACAATTTTTGCCGCGTTTTCGGAGCATTTTCTGGCACGTTTAAAGCGATTTTTAAATTAAAAGGTATACAAGGCTAGTTGTAAAATCTATCTTTACACAATAACACTGGGCTATTTAGTTAAAGTGCGTGTATGACACAGAGTATACCAGCTTTTGAAAGCACCCATATTTCTATCACTTTAGGTAACATTCATAAGACCTTTATGTTGAAGTACATTGAGGTGTAAAAAGATACTGTGCATCATCATTCCTATTGTCTTCAGTGCAACAAGTCAAACTGAGCAGTACAGAGAAGTGTTCCCAGCTTGTGCATTATGCTCTCAGAATGCATTAACATTCCATGTGCTCACTCTATAATGTTATTAGGCACCCCTCTTGTTTACAGAGCAAGTTCTCTGCAGTTAGAGGACAAGCCAGGCTTAACATAACTGCAGCACATTTGTGTCTTTCCTAGGATATTAAGTGGGCTGCTAGGATGAAGCATGTCAGCGAATGTAACACTTACAGAGGTGGAGGTAGAAGTATAGTCTTTTTACTGTTTCATACAAAGGATCATTGTAGTTTATATAAACTCAACAACGTGTCTAAAGTCATTAAACACCTCGTAACTTTATACAATTTGCAAATACACAGTCAAGTCACGTTATTATGACCACCTGCTAATATTCACAATAACCGCTTTTGGCAGAGTGAACGGCGGGCAAACACTGTGGGAGTGGCCCAGTGAGATGCTGCATGGTCAAGAGCGGCACATTGAAGAAACGGTGTGTAAGCATGCTCCTAAAGTCCACCAAATGCAAATACTGACGGTTTCAGTCTTTATTTTCCTTTTTAATCTATTCCACTGGTATTTTTCCCTTGTCATTATTGCATAAAACCAACTCCACCACCTTCAGCCATATATTTTCTACTGTAATGCTGCAAAATATAGTCAGGTTGCTGTTGTTCTTCATCCTTTGGAAGTCACATGGTCACTTTTGATTAACCCACCCACCAGCTACATCTAGAGAGGGCAGGAAGCAAGTTGCACTGCAGCTGACAAGCACATTTTACTCAGAAAAAAAAATACATTTGTCCACCATTTTGCTTCTACTTTTTCACCCTTACTGCTATTTACCTTGTTCAATTTTGGATTTAGTTAGGCTTTTTCTTTCCAGGTTGTTAAAGCCAAAATAATGTTTCAAATCAAAAATAATAGAAATTGTAGTACATACAAGAGTTCATGCTCGGTACTCAGCAATCGGGGGGGGGGGGGGGAGAGGGAGGGGGCACGCTGCCCCACACACAGAAAACAAAATACGATCCTGCCCGTTAGAGAGAGACGTGCTGCCGGTAGGGAAAAAACATGAAGGAACACTATATACAGCTGTGTGACAAGATACAGATCAGGCACTGTCTCTATAATTGCAATTTATTCCAGACTTGTGGCCACAAAAACAAAATCGTTAAAAGAATCAGACCTGTTTCGGTGTCTTGTGTCCGAGTTGAGGGAGGTGAGGTAACCAGGGGAAAAGTGGACGAGCAAGAAAGTGGACTGGTTTGTATCTTGTCACACAGCTGTAATAGAAATTGTGTCCACCTTTCAAAACAAGGCCAAATAGCTGATAGGGAGGTGACGTCAGTGTAATAGCACACAGGAAGACACTTTACAATGCGTTCCTCTCCTCTTGGCCAATTTTACCTCTTCTATGTAGTATGAGAGCTTTCCTACACAATCTGTTCATAGTATTCAAAATCTGTTGCCCTGTTACTTCATGGAGGTGCTACAGTTGGATGTCCTTTAGAGTGTGAGCTCACAAGGGCAGGGCTCCCTCCACTTTTGTGTTTTGGATTTTGTTACACATTTATCCATATTAATTCTGTCACTGTATTTTGTATATTAGTGTATATGATTGTTTGTATAATTTTGTACCCCATGTTTGTTTCTTACTTTGTACAGCGCCATGGAATATGTTGTCGCTTAATAATAGGAATGTCTGTATGCACCCGGAATTTCTCCCCAAGCCCTAAAGGTGGCCACTAACAACACAATTTGCCAAGCGATCAGTTAGGAACGATTCTTCGTAAAAAATCTCCTGACCATGTGTTCAGATTAAAGAAATCGATCCGAAAATTGGTTAGTGGCCATCTTAAGTGGACACGATGAAGTGGATCACAGGTGCAATTATAATTGGGCCACTCACTCAGAAGCTGGAAGGAGCAAATAGGGTCACACGGAATAACAAAGAATAAGGTACAGCTGTCTTTGGACAACAATTTGATGTCATCATGCCATTAGACTATCGAATGTAAGCCAGGCCACACTGATAGCTGTACTGACCTACATTAGTGACTGGCGTTACAGCTCTCAGATTATAATTGCAAGTTGTCAGTAAATGACTCATTTCTTTTGCATTTTGTGATCCAGGCTACGGATTTTATGGGGAAACTTGTACTGTACACACACCAGCACCTCCAGGCTCTGTCACCTCCTGTGTATATCCTGAACACAGGCGGCTGATTTTATAGACGTTATTTGGCAAGATGCTTCCATTTTATATGAGGACAGATGATCAGATAAGGCAAAACATCTGTATTTCCAGCGTTCTGTATGGAAAACACTTGTCTCTAACAATGTCTGGCAGATGTCTGGAATGTTGCAAGTTTCTCTTACTCAGTTATGGAATGTAAAAATGTTAAGGCAAAGTATATTCTGCTTCCATTATAAATGGTTGTGCTATCTGCAGTTAACTTTAAACACGCCTGAAGCGGGAGGTATATGGAGGCCCTTAAAGCCCTTCACCATTAGTCCCTCGCCATCTGCCTGGGTGTTTCCTTTCCACCGTAATACAGCTCCAAAGCCTGGCCTAGTCGCACTTTGTCGTGCATGCGTGGCTTGGCCGTTGCACTCCCGCGGCTGGGATTGTTTTGCAGTAATACTACATGGGTGCCGAGCGCTCCGGGTGACTGGAGAGTGACGGGGGAGCGCGCACATATGCATGATAAATTGTGACTCTGCCAGGCTACCGGGCCGTATTTCAGGACAGTGGCATAGCTAGAGATTATGGGGCCCTACAGCAAAAAAATTTTATGGAGCAATCAGCGGTAGGAACTTTTGAGCAGTACCACCTTCCCCTACCATATGGAGATGAGTTAATTAGGCAATTTACATTCTTTACACTGCGTGTAGTCCATGGGCACTGAGGCAAAGTCAGAGGGTAAATGAACACAAGAAGGTTAAAGGTGAATACATCAATTACCATTGGATCCCCTCTGCTCCAGGGCCCCATAGCAGCTGCAATGGCTGCTAAGGCTACTGATACGTCCCTGTTGCAGGGACAGGAGCCATCCGGGGAGATGGCGAGGGACTGAGTGGCCTCAAGGGGGCTTAAGAAAGCCCCAGGTAAGTATAGAACCGGTGATGTCTTTCATCTCAGGTTCACTTTAAGACATTTAAAGCACACTCAAGTGCAAGTCCACAAACACCTTACAAAATGTTCTCATGTAGAAGGCTGTGAGATTGTGCATGGCTGTGAGAATGCCACTGAGCTGGATCTCGCCAGTCATTGCCTGTAGCCATCATTCTTGAGAACTACAAAGCTTCCATACCTATTGTAGAGCACTGACTAAGTAACTACCTACTGAGCTGTTATCAGTGCTTACCTATATATACTATATACAGTTGAGTAGTACTTTATGCCCAGATATGAAGCGAATCAACCTATACACAGGTCACCCAAACTTCTCAATCAAAATGGTTTATAACATCTCAGATTGCTCTTCCTCCCATGCAGAGCGGCAGAGGAAAGCATTGTGGGAATGGTCTAAGTGACACGTGACCGGTCCCCTTTCCATTGCCCCCATTCTGTGTGTCTCTCATGCTTGCTGAGACTCAACAGGAGGTTCACACAGACATGAAGGGAGCTGCAGATGGAGATGGATGGAAGCGTATAGCTGGAGTGGCAGCCTACAATGTTAGGTAATTATACGCAAGAAGTTTTTGAAACAGGATGATACCATTTACTGGCTAACTTTAAAGAATAATGCCTGGTACACACAATGAGATCGATTATTGCCAACATGTCCGATCTGATTTCCAATAGATTGTAAATCAGATTGGACATCTTGGATATAATCGATCTGGCAGTGAACCTGCCAGAAAATCTTACTGTGTGTACCAAGCACTAGAGTAAGCTTTCGGCTAGCCAGCATACCTCAGACTGACAAAAAAAAAACAGACAGCACCAACAGCCATTATTTATAACCACACCCCCTAAAAAATTGATAGGTTATAAGGATGATTTTTATAGGTCTACCTATGCACAGAAGGAGATACTGGTTGCTTGGCAGTTGGAAAAAGCCATTGTTTTCCACAATGCAACAAGGCTCACAGACCGGAAACTATTGGGACCTAGGTCCTGACATCACACTGTGGGAGGGGTTTCACCACAAGATCAGCCATACAGACCCGCCTGGTGATCTACTCAAGAAAGTGTAAAGATTTGTCATGGGGAAGGGGTATCAGCTACTGATTGGGATGAAGTTCACTCCTGGGTTACAGCTCAGTTAGCCAATAAATGGAATCATCCTTATTCAAAACTTGCTTTTCTAGTGGCTAACACGGTACAATGCTCTGCTGCTACTAGGTTATACCTGTCCCAAAAGGCTTCCCTGCACTATATCTCTGCTGGGGAGGGCAAGCAAAGAGACCACAATACCTGTTGTGAGGGGACTTAGCAGTACTTGTAACTGGTAGTCTGGAAATATTTGCTACTGAGAGACCTGGCAGGGATATGGTACCTGTTTTCTGTATTTACTATACTTCACAGTATCCAGTATCCATCGTGGAAGCTAAACTGTGTGACAAACGAGCAGTTCAGCTGCCTGTGGAAAACAGGTCTAAGTTCAGTTGGACCAGGACCTCTTTTCTTCCTGTATCATAGCTTGGACTTGTTTGCCACAATGTACAATTTGCATCCATTAATATTCTTCTACAATGCTGCATATCAGATTGGTGGTTTATATCAACAAAGGATAGTAATACATAAATAAAGAGAAAGGCTATAGATGTTAGCATGGTATGTGTTATTAGCATTGCTTATAAAGGCTAGAGGTCCCTCTGTATGGAGTTAATGAGATGCTATAATACAGAAAGGAAGAGGAGAGAGAACCGCAATGGTTCCGGATGTAAGGATCTGCGCTGTTTTTGTGGCTACAGCTGCATCAACACAAAGCTGCACTTTAGCCGTTCACTTTGTCAAATCCTGGCACAGAGCAAGCATTTTACTGCTTTTCAATGAGAAATACGTGTAAAACATTTACAAAGTGCATCTGTGATCACTTAATGCTGCCCGTTACTGGCGAGTCCAAGTGACAAAGTCAGCGACTACAGCAAGGAATTCCCCAGCAAACAAAGAGATTGTGATGACCGCAGCGTCATAAGCATGAAACCTACTAGCAATGTTTGTAAACACATCAGGAAAGAAAGCCAAGCTTACTCTGCCTGAGCCCTCTGTGACTAGTGCCAATCCCAGCGCATGATGCAGAGCTCCTGCTAGCTGCTCCACTTACCAAAGGCTAAGGGTGGCCATACATGGTACAATTTTTCATTTTTTTTCGATTAGATCATTTAGTTTGATTATTCCGTTAAATCGAATATAAAGATTTTTCCAGCATGTCCGATCTGATTTTTCTCGAAAAATGGGATAATCGTTTGAATTTCTTGATTGAAAAAAAAAATATTTTCAACTTTCATTCGATCGAATAAACGGGATAATCGAACGTTTTTATTGCACCATGTATGGCCACCAAAGGGCCCTTTTACACTTAATAAGTTGCTTCAGTTATAACTGAAAGAAAACTGATTTTCAAAGTGATGCCCATGTTTTCCTATGGCACCTTTTACACTGAACGCATTTTAACTGAAATCTTCTTCCCAATGCACTGCTATGGAAAAAACGTGTACCAACGCGCACTAATGCATACTAACGCACACTAACGCATACCAACTGATTAAGTGTAAATGGGCCCTAAATGACACAGAATATATAGCATTGCCATTTCGTAACTTACATCACACTTGACGTGAAATAGATATGGAAGCTGCTATATGTATTTCCTTTTAAACAATGCAGATTGCCTGGCTTTCCTGCTTATTCTCTGCCTCTAATAGTTTTAGCCATAGACACTAAACAGGCCCGCAGATCAGGTGACTCTGACTGAAGTCTGACTGAATAAGCAGCATGCTTCTTTTTGCTGTGCTTCAAAATCTACTGACGCATGAAAGATTAGCAGAATTGCCGGGCAACTGGTATTGTTTAAAAGGAAATAAATATGGCGGCATCCTTTTTCATTTCAGTTTAGGTGTACTTTAATAGGGGACTTCAAAATACTTTACTTAAAAGTGCAGGTCGTTTTTGAATGTTACACTTTCCTCGGAATCTGAAGATTTCTGATAAAAATAGCTTTTTAAACTCCTCTATCAGGACTCGTTCACACTAGAGGCGGTTTTTGGAATTTTTAAACGCAGGCGATTGGTACAAATCGCCCTAAACGCGCTTTCACTATGCTTTCCAATTAGATCGTTCTCATTGGGATGTTTTGTTTGCTTGCCGCTGACAAAAGCACTTCATGGACCATTTTGAGGGTGATTTGCCCTGAATGGAAGGTATAAGGAAATCGCAAAACGCTTGAAAAAGCGCGTTGTATAGCGATTTCCCCATCGCTTTAATGAATAAATACATTGTATTTATTCATTTTGGGGGAAAAGTAATCACTTAGCGCGGGCGATATCACGAGCGCAACGCAATGTGAACAAGGCCTAAGATTGTTTTTGCTGAATTGTATTTAAGGTGCCCATAGAGTTCAAGGCAAGACTCCCTAACACTGCAGGGTGGCCTCTTGAGCGCGTCCCAGTGGCTGCAGCTCTTGAGCGCTTTGAGTCCGACAGGAGAAAAGTGCTATACAAATGTTCAGATTATTATTATTATTATTATAATATACCCGATGTGGCAAAATCATCAATTCTTCTCTGTTAAAGAGGAATGGATTCCTACTGCAAACAGCACACAGATTTTTAATAGATCCCTGCAGAAATCTATTGAAAATTGATCAAGTGTAGCACTGTTCAATGCAGTGCAAATTTATGGGCCACCAATCGACAGTAGCCCCTGCCCCGCCTCCAACTGCCCTAAATCTTCCATTCAATAGATACTTTTGATCACTTTCAGGTCAAAATCATTCAAAAAGGAATCATTTTGAAAATCGTGGGCAACCTTTAGAAGGTGATCTAACACCTCCTGTTGTTTACCAATGATAAGCAGATTCTAACAGACAGTGCCTACACACTCTGTTGCCTCACAGATTATCTTTTAATAAAACAATCTGTACATGGTGACCCTGAGCCACCAGGATTTTATTTTGTGGATTAAAACAAATCTAAACCCTTTAAAGATTTACTGTAAAGTATTTACGGTAGTAAAGCCAGACTGTACAATGGGCAGTCTTGTTTCTGGGATTATTGTCCTCATGTGCTGGGACTGTAGGCACCTACTTGGTGCTTGAATGCTTTGGCCTAAGCGGGGCAAAAGCAGCTGCCTCCCTTGTGCCCAATGCGGCTCTGCTCTTTGCCATGGTGGCCTTATGTCCCTTTGTCGGCATCCACTCCTGGGCCGACAGCCTACACCACCTCACTATTTCTAAACGGCCCAGCTTCCTGGCATGACGCATATTGGAGTGTAATAGCTAATAGATAAACACTTTCAAGCAATTGCTAACTTGGGGTAGATTTGCAAACCAGCATTAAAGTTGCTGTGAGCAGGCATCACATGGCAATTTATTGAAGGCTTATGCAAGTAAAGTAATGTGCGCTGTGTACATAACGAGGGTTGCGCTATTTCTACAACACGCGCTATGTTACTTACGTAAGCACTGGCAACTTTACAGCTGCTTCATGGATATACCCCTTAATCTCAGAAAAAACCTGCTAGCAGTTCTGTATCCAGTAATGAGAGTGACTCACAGAAAAATTTTAAACAATGAATGAACATCATCCAAGTCAGAACCCGATTCCCCCTTTCCACGAGAAATCTTTGCCTTATCTCGAAAAAATCATCATGGGGGTCTGTATGGCTGATATTATAGTGAAACCGCTTGCACAGTGTGATGTCATGACCATGGTCCTGACAGTTTGGTGTCTGTGAACCTCATTCCATTGTGGGAAATAACGTCTTTTTCCAACTGCCAAACTTTACAAAGGCAAAGTTCTGCTGACGTAACACAGTCATTTCCTTTAGGCAAGTAGCTTTTTTCACACATTTTTATCTTTTCATAGCATCTAAATCCCCCTAGCTTGAATTGTAAGTCATCCCGCTTGAGATTAGCCCTGCATTAATTGCTGTATTTCATGTGTCAGTGCAAATTACCTAAAAAATCGTGCTGATGCCAAACGTATAGTTTAAAAAAAATCCTGATTTCTTGTAGAATGTGAAATAGCAGCATATCATCACACATAATTACATAGCTCCTGATGTATGATGATTGGAGTACTTGACACAAATTCTAGTCACAGAGCACAATTCCCTGTGATGCGCATTGGGGCGTGTTCCTCTCACAAAAGAATCAGCACTGGAATGTGTAACAGTCAGTAACAGGGAGACCTGGCTGCTTGCCTCCCTATTGTTAAGCATGACTGTACATGGCTGTTATTTGTCAAAATGGGGAGAAGAGCAGAACATTTGCAGTAGGATGAAGTACTGAATATGTGAAGCAGGAGTATTTAGAGGTGATTTTTTTTTCAATGGACCACGTTCACATCATTAATCAGACGCAATTAGAGCTTAAAGCAGTTTTCACACTGCAAACTGGCATTAGCGATGTGGCTCGGCACAGCCACCACACCGCATCGCACCACCAAAAACAGGCCTCCAGGGAACTCTGTGTTAGTACACGGAGTTCCCTGCCTGGCATATGGGCAAGCAGGAAGAGACAAGCGCTTGCGGTAAGTGCATGGAAGCGTATTGTATAACTACGCTTCCCCGCATGTGCGCAGCGATGGCAACTTCTTTAAAGAAGCCTGCGTCACCATAGACTAACATGAATTCTGGGTGGACGCAGATCGCCGCAGGAGCCCCACACTAACCTAGTTATGCACTAGCATTAAATTGTACCGCAATGTGGGAAGTATGAACTTACATAAACTGCCATCTTCATTCCCTTATACACAATGCCAGTTTCCTGGCTGTCAGTCATGCTGAGCTTTAGGTGAGGAAACTCACGGTAGGGTTGATACATAAGTAAGTAGAGGGTAGGTTCTGGATACCACAGAGCCTTCCCGTTCCTCACACCAAGCAATTAAACCTACTAGGTCAAATAGCTCTTCGGCAGTTATCAGACAGCCTTCAGGCCTACTTGAGTCCCCAATTAGTTCTAAAAATGAGCACATTGTACTGCCCACACGAGTCTGGGCTGACACATGCGCAGTATAGATGTGCACGTCTTCTGAGTAGTTCTGAAGCCTGCCCCGAAGAGTACTGAAGACAGGATGAATAACTTTAACCGAATAAGGCACAGGGTTTGCTGTAATCAGGCCATACATGCATTGACTTTCCCTGGACTTTCTAGGAGCACCTGGGTGCGTCTGTAGATGAACTGCACAGACTTTGCAAAAAAAATGTACCCATCACAAAATGGTGTTCACTATCATGGCTGGGATTGTGCTTTTCCTGTCTGGAAAACCATGGCATAGACTAAAAAGCAGTTAACATTAGATAACAAAGTAACTTGTAGCATTGATATATGTTGTATCGATACAAGTTAAGCTTTTCTCTAAAGTAAACCTGTAAAATTTGCAAACATCAAAGTACAATACTTACCTCGGGAGAAGGAGGCCCTGTCCTCCTCTGCCAGGCCGTTCCAGAGCTGAGACCACCGAAGCTTGCAGGCACGCATCTGCACTGCACCTGCACAGTGGCACGGAACTGGTCAGGTTTTAGCTAAAAAGGCACTTGTGTCTGTGCAACTGCGCATGCAAAGGCTTCGCTCCATTGAGGTGAGTACCCCTCTGGGGCACTTCTCCCTACAAGTGCAGTTTAAAGCTCCTTTTCAACTGGGCACTTTTCGACCTGATTTTTGGATCACACACGACTTGTGAATCACAAGGGCAAATAGGATAATCACAGAGCCCTTTTTCCACTGGAGCTATTCGATTCTTGGCCAAACGCAAATGCACTGCATGCAGTATTTTTTATTTTTTCTGGATTTGGGATTTGGTCAAGTCTGAAGGATTGCAAGAAAATCATACAGCAATGCAACTCTCTTGCTATCTACCAATTCAAAGCTTAAAGGTTTTATTTTTGTTTCCCTTCGGACATCATTAATACCGTAGGGCCCTGTAGATGTCTGAAATGCACAATAATTACGTCAAAACGCACAGTATACAATGAGAAAATCGTGAATGCAGAGCGTCTGCCATAGCGAAAGCAATTTTCAGTGGAAAGGGTGCCGGTCACAACCTTACAGCAGGTTTGGGAATGTGGCCATTGCCAAAAACATACAGATCCCCCTAAATAGGCCCTAGACTACGATACATACATTACATTATACATACATATGACTATGGTAGGGATTATATTGTGAGCCCTGGACAAAAGCCTATGCTACAAAAACTGTATATATGCCCACAGGAATGCCCCAGCTATAATTCCATAAGGAATAAGTGGTGGGACCGGTACCTCTACAGTACGACTGCAAATGGGTTCTGATAAAAGATGCACCGGCCCTGTGTAACTATCATGATACAGTAGTGCCATTCATGATCAAGATGCATCTAGCTGAACGACATTGATAATCTCTATTGACTACCCTTTATTGTATCTAATGATAGTACTAGTTAATCTTACTCTGGTATCAGGTGCAAATTATGTTACATCTCTGGTCATTTGACGTATCTAAAAACCTATGGTCTCACTTTTTGAAACTGTTGAAGTGCTTGATATCTGCGATATCCTGTTATTCTCTGTTGTATTTCATGTTGTATTTCAACTTTATCTTATATTATGTACAGAGATCTTTGTCTAATTATGTGTTTGCTTCAATAAAATCCTTTTTGTTTTTAAGAAAAAAAAATTGTGAGCCCCTCTGAGGGACAATTAAGTGACAAGGCAATATACTCTCTACAGTGCTGGGGGTTTGCTGTGAGGGGAGCAGTTAAGGTAAGGCGTTAGGAAGAGGGTTTGCTGTGGGAGGGGGGCTGTTAAGGTTAGGGTCAGGAAGGGGGTTTGCGGTGAGGGGGGAAGTTAAAGAGAACCTGTACTGAGTAAAAATATTTAAAATAAAGACATGAGGTAACTTCAAATGAACATTGCATAGTTACCTTGCCATCAGTTCCTCTCAGAAGCTCACTATTTTCTTCTGACAATGATCCCTTCCAGTTCTGACAATATTTTGTCAGATCTGAAATGTATCAGTAGCTGTCAGTAAAATATCAGTTGCTGTCAGTTATAGCTGAGAGGAAAACTGATGTACCAGGTAATGTCCATGTTTCCCTATGGCTCAAGTGGGTGATGTTAGTTTAACTGTGTGCTGACCAGAAAGCTGTTATGGGTAATGACCATTTTCAAAATAGAGGACGGAAAATTGCCTTGATCACAGTGAACAAATAAGACGCAGGACAGGAGAAAGACACGGAGGAGTAGACTACATGGAAGGTAAGTATGACTTGTGTATTATTTGTATTATTGTGCTTATTTTGACTTTTAATTTTCAGTTCAGGTTTTCTTTACGGTTAGGCGTCAGGAAGGGTTTTGTTGTGAGGGGGGGGGGGGGGGGGCAGTTAAGATTAGGTGTCAGGAAGGGGGTTTGGAGTGGATTTGTTCATCAGATTGTTCAAGTCACTGCACTAGCTGCTGGTCTGGACCCAGGAGATGTCATATAATGCAGAGGAAGAATCACCATCACATGGGGTGGGGTTATGCCAGCAGACATGCCCAGGGCTGTGGAGTCGGAGTCGTGGAGTCGGAGTCGTGGAGTCGGGCAATTTTGGGTGCCTGGAGTCGGAGTCGGGAAAAAATGCACCGACTCCGACTCCTAATGAATTTGTAACTGTAATTAAAATAGAAAATATGATAAAATGTTCTATTTCTCAGATAATAGTCATTAAAATAATGTATATATACAGTATATATACAGTAATAGCTGTGCTTAGTCCACGAAAATGAAATAAGCCTATCAAAATTAGTTACTTGTGCTGCTTCAATAAAGCAGTCCCCGTATTTTTAAGGTCAGATATACATATCTGATTGTGACTGTATATATGATGTGTACACAGGAATCTCTTATATATACTAAATAACATCTATGCTGTAAGAATAAAGCCTGATGTGTAGCTGTGTCACTAATAGAGATGGTCAATGAGATGGAAATAATTCTGCACTGATGCTGATTTATGCAAATGTATGCACTCCCTTTGCTGATGAAATCAAATAATTTGATATGTTGTTAAAATTTGGTTTGGTGACTACAAATTAAAGGGTACCTGAGATGGATGAAAAGAAAAGTTTTATACATACCTGGGGCTTCCTCCAGCCCCCTTCAGGCTAATCAGTCCCTTGCTGTCCTCCACCACCCAGATCTTCTGCTATGAGTCCTGGTAATTCAGCCAGTCAGTGCTGTCCGGCCGCATGCCGCTCCCACAGCCAGGAACATTCTGCACCTGCGCAATAGTGCTGCACAGGTGTAGTATGCTCCTGGCGGCGGAGTGTGTGCATGAGCACTACGCCCGACTGGCTCAAGTACCTGGACTCATAGCAGAAGATCCAGGTGGTGGAGGAGGACAACGAGGGACTGATTATCCTGAAGGCGGCTGGAGGAAGCCCCAGGTATGTATAAAACTTTAATTTCATCTGTCTCAGGTTTACTTTGTTACACAGTAGTACTATACTCTACATATGCACTCCCCACAGAGCTGCAGGGAATCCACTGAGAATGCTGTGCACATTGAACACAGAGGTGTTGTCTGTCACCCATAAACCTTGCTCAGATTGTGCATGAAGAATGTGTAATAGAGGAAGAATCTCCTCATTCCCCTGCAGAGTACCTGCACATCATTCTTACATGTACCCACACTTACATTGCCTAGGGCCTGATAGATGTTCTTTGTTCCGGTTTGTACCTTTTACAAGTACTCTTACCAAGGACTAGTTTTAGTCTAAAGGGAATAAATATAGTAGTCTACATATCCTTCTCACTTCAGTTGTCTTGTAAAATTCCTAAGCGTTGGCAGTTAAGAGACGAATTTGATGTTACATACTTTTAATCAACAAAATTGTAATATGCAAATTAGAGGAGTCGGAGTCGAGGAGTCGGAGTCGGAGTCGGTGGAATCCTAAACTGAGGAGTCGGAGTCGGTGGATTTTTGGACCGACTCCACAGCCCTGGACACGCCCCCCTGAATGCTTCTTTTGGAAAAGGAGCTTGGCAGCGATGTGCACAGGGTACATAAGAAATGTCAGAATAATGTCCAGAATTATTTCTTCACCATAGAAGAAACAAAAAAAAACAAAACTAGAATTTCAATATAGTAAACCTCTGGCTAATAGAAAACTATTATTAGAATATACAAAGTACTAGTAAAAAGGCCTGCCCCTTAAAAAACGGGCGCTAGGCCACGGCCACTAAACCCCGGTAACAAGCATAACGCGGTAACACTCACCTTTCCCCCACCACTGTCCCCCCACCACTGTCCGAAGTATATGCACACAGGGAGATGTTGCTTGCTTGGCAGTTGGAAAAAGCTGTTATTTCCCACAATGCAATGAGGTACACAGACAGCAAACTGTCAAGTCTGGAAGCAGGGACACACACACACAGACACACACGGGGACAGGACGCAGAGACACAGGGGTTTTATTATATAGGAATGACCTTAGCCCATTTAAAAACGGGCCAAGTCTGTTTCCGCACCCGCCTGTCGCGCACATCCGTCACGCGCGCACCATCCACACACGCGCGCGCACCCGCCATGCGCACACCCGGCTGCCTGCTCACACGCCCGCCTAGCCCCGTCCCTGTCCTCCTGCCTGTGTGAGGCTGGGTCCGTGCTGCGCACATGCGCTATAGCAAAAAGCACGGACCCAGCTACACAGAGACAACTGTCCCTGCTGTACGCAGGGACAGTTGCCTATTATTATATAGGATGACCAATCCGGATATAGTAAACTTCTGATATAGTAAACTATTTGGCCAGGTCCCTTGGAGTTTACTATAAGGGGTTTCTACTGTAGTCATGCAATTAAAACTTCCCCTTCCCTATATTCACAACAATGGGTGTGTCATACATAGCAAGTCACTCCTGTGGATTTTATGGCAGCTATTACTTTCTAAGCAGGTGCCCCAAAGTCACAGAAAACAAGTGATATTGATGTCAGCTGTCACTGTATGTGGCACTGGTTACTTCGTCTGGTCTTCTTGTTCTCCCAGTAACCCTGTATTGTGCAGACTACCCTCTGCTGGTTTTATTGTGACTACTGAATGCGGTTGCTTCCCTTTCACTTCTTCCCGTCTGTCTGGGTACCACAGACTGTGGGATGCTGGTTTTGTTGTGGCTGGTTTCTCATATCCAGCTCAGCCTGTTCTACTGGTGATTACAAGCTCTGGGATGCTGCTTACTTGTCCCTTGCTCACCCTGTGCGCTTCTGAAATGATATTTTTGCTGCCATTATGACTGTCATTATGGTCCAGTTTCAGAATCTTAATTAGCTAGATGGAGTAAAGGTGCATACACTCATTCCATTTAATTTGGCCATTTTTATCACTTCCATGTAGTATCAGAGCCAACAGATTTTGAATACTATGATCAGATCATGTAGAGAAGCTCTCATGCTACATGGAAGAGGTAAAATTGGCCAAGGATTGGAAAGAAAGCCACACCTTTTGCAAAACCGAAATAGAAAATACTTGTTGCACCAATTCAGCAGTGCTGAAAGCCTCCTCAGTGATGTACAGGTCATTCCCCTCACCAGAAACCAGGCCTCTTCAAGCCTCGTACACAAGCTAGAGGAAATTCAGCTGAGAATCTAGTGAGTGTACAGCTATCCCATGATGCTGTTCAGCGATCCTCTGTGGTAAGTGCAATTTGAACTTTTACACAACTATACACTATGTGACCTCCTCCCATCACCTTAAACAGTACATGCTGCTAGGCTATGGTGCTCACGCCCCAAAATAACACACCTCCATGCCGACAGTAGTCCACCCGACTTGTTGTGATGCTGGTGGTTGGATAGTGCACTGGTTAAGGGACACAGGAGACCTGGGTTCAAATCTCGGCTCTGCCTGTTCAGTAAGCCAGCACCTATTCAGTAGGAGACCTTGGGCAAGTCTCCCAAATGCTGGCTATACATGGCTCGATTCCCCGCTTGATTCTGCAGGCGATTGTCTTTTCTTCCGCTCGTTTTTCTTATCTTTTTCCATTGTCCCTAATGCGGAATTGAGCACAGAAACGATCTAGTAGTAGATCGGACATGTCGGAAATTATCTATCGAGCCATCTAAATGGCTCCGAATCGAGCTGTGTATTCCCAGCATTACACTGCTACTGCCTATAGAGCGTGTCCTAGTGGCTGCAGCTCTGGCGATTTGAGTCCGCCAGAATAAAAGCATGATATAAATGTTTGGTGTCTTGTCTTGTTGTGTTTTGATGGGACAATAAATTCTAAAACTGAGCTTTGATTCTTAAAGGGAACCTGAGGTAAGAGTGATGCTGCCATATTGATTTCTTTTTCAAAAATGCAGGTTACCTAACTGTCTTCTTGATCCTGTGTCTCTACCATTTTTAGCCATAGACCCTGAACAAGCATGCAAATCTGGTGCTCTGACTCAAGTCTGACTAGATTAGCCACATGCTTGTTTAAAAGTGTGTGATTCAAATACTACTTATGCCAGAAATACAGTGGGATACGAAAGTTTGGGCAACCTTGTTAATTGTCATGATTTTCCTGTATAAATCGTTGGTTGTTAAGATAAAAAATGTCAGTTAAATATCTCATATAGGAGACACACATAGTGATATTTGAGAAGTGAAATAAAGCTTATTTGATTTACAGAAAGTGTGCAATAATTGTTTAAACAAAATTAGGCAGGTGCATAAATTGGGTCAAGACAAAAAAAAAATAAAATCAGTATTTAGTAGATGCCCTTTTGCAGAAATTACAGCCTCTAAATGCTTACTGTAGGTTCCAATGAGAGTCTGGATTCTGGTTGAAGGTATTTTGGACCATTCCTCTTTACAAAACCTCTCTAGTTCATTCAGGTTTGATGGTTTCCGAACATGGACAGTTCTCTTTAACTCACACCACAGATTTTCAATTATATTCAGGTCTGGGAACTGAGATGGCCATTCCAGAATGTTTTACTTGTTCCTTTGCATGAATGCCTTAGTGGATTTTGAGCAGTGTTTAGGGCTGTTGTCTTGTTGAAAGATCCAGCCCTGTCGCAGCTTCAGCTTTGTCACTGATTCCTGGACATTAGTCTCCAGAATCTTCTGATACTGAGTGGAATCCATGTGTCCCTTAACTTTGACAAGATTCCCAGTCCCTGCACTGGCCACACAGCATGATGGAACCACCACCATATTTTACTGTAGGTAGCAGGTGTTTTTCTTGGAGTGCGGTGTTGTTTTTGCCCCTTGTTATGCCCAAATAACTCAATTTTAGTTTCATCAGTCCACAGCACCTTATTCCAAAATGAAGCTGGCTTGTCCAAACGTGCTTTAGCATGCCTCAAGCGGCTGTGGGCAGAGAAAAGGTTTCCTCTGCATCACTCTTGAATACAGCATCTCCTTGTGTAAAATGTGCTGAATGGTTGAACGATGCACAGTGACTCCATCTACAGCAAGATGATGTTGTAGGTCTTTGGTGATGGTCTGTGGATTGACTCTGACTGTTCTCACCATTTGTCACTTCTGTTTATCTGAGATTTTCCTTGGTTTGCCACTTCAAACCTTAACTTGAACTGAGCCCATGGTCTTCTATTTCCTTAATATGTTCCTAACTGTGGAAACAGCTGAAATCTCTGAGACAGCTTTCTGTATGCTTCTCCTAAACCATGATTGTGAACGGTCTTTGTCTTCAGGTCATTTGACAGTTGTTTTGAGACCCCCATGATGCTACTCTTCAGAGAAAATTAAAAGAGGAGGGAAACGTACAATTGACCCTCTTAAATACTCTTTCTCATAATTGGATTAACCTGTGTATGTAGGTCAAGGGTCACTGAGCTTACCAAGCCAATTTAAGTTCCAATAATTAGTTCTACTTGCCCAAGCCTACTGCATCTAAAAAATCATGCTGGCACAAGCTTTTACCTACAATTGTAACATTTTAAACATTACTACACTGTTTTTGTTACATTTTGTTATTTATATGATGCTGGATATAAGAACTGCTGGTTTAAGCACATAAAGCCTAAACAATGGTGTAAAAAGGAAGGTATCTTTATCATGCAAAATATGTGCTTGTTGCTAGGCCTGTAACCAAAGCAATTCGGAGATTTCTGAAGTCATCACAAATTACAGCTGTAATTATAAGCAACGGAAAGACACACCCAATATCAAAGCTCATTCATCTAATGGGAACCGCGGGTTATTGATTTTGTTTTAAATAGAATGGGAAAGTCTAGAACCTTTCCAAGTCAGGTTTTTATTGCCATATGTACTTGTCGCAAAAATGTCCCTTCTCTTATTAGGATTACATGTTCAGGCACAAGAAGGAAGGGGAAGTCTCTTCAGCAGGAACATAAACAGGAATAAAACACTTTTTTAAAACATTTTTTATAAAAGAAGAGTTAGAACCAGTGGTGTAGCGACGCTCCCATGAAGGAAGTGTCCTGCGCATGTGCAGCTTAAATCTTTGCGAACTGCACATGCGCAGTATGCTGCCGGCCACGGGAGCACAATCAAGGAGGCGCTCAGTAGACGGGGATTGGTCCAGTTGGCAATCTTCCGGAGAGGCACAGTGGCTTCAAGAAGCGGGCCAGGAGCAAACCAAGGGACCGGTAAGACTGGGGGGAGGGGGGGGGGTGAAAGAAGCTCCAGGTAAGTACAGCAGAACTTGTTCCCCCATCTCAGGGACACTTTGATTTTGTTTCCACTTCACGTACACTTTAAATAAAATCCTCCCTGTAAAGGACAAAACAAATCTATGCTAAAAACAATTGGTATGTTTCTCTACACAGCACAGAATCATGGAAGAAATGTGATAAATGACCAGTACAAACAAGATATCCAAATACAGGGATTAGCAAAAGATCAAGCCATGTTATTATGGCACAGATAACACAACATGCATCACAACACATACACACAACACAACATTTAAAAACAAAAACAAACACACACACACAACACACACACACTGTATTTAGCTACCAGAAGCAGCTCCACATCTGTACTGCCTGAGTATGATTTTGGAGTCATCTTAATCCTATTATCTTCCTCAAGAAGCTAATTTATAACAGTTAAATCAAATCTACTTCCATTCAGCACTTATAAACATAGAGATAAAGAACTTCTGAAGTTATTTTAAACTGTGCTGTTTGTTATTACAAGTAATTTGTCTTTATATTACATTTTCTTTATCTGTGAAATTTAAATTGGTGCTAGGAGTCAATGGTACAGCCAGCACAAGTTATATCTCCTGTGTCTGCAGCTCTGGTAATATCACCTCCATGTCACACAGCAATGGTGCTAGCAGTTAGTGGTGTTTGCAGCTCTGGTAATGTCACCTCCATGTCACACAGCAATGGTGCTAGTAGTCAGTTGTGTCAGCAGCTCTGGTAATGTCACCTCCATGTCACACAGCAATGGTGCTAGCAGTCAGTGGTGTCTGCAGCTCTGTTAATATCACCTCCATGTCACACAGCAATGGTGCTAGCAGTCAGTGGTGTCTGCAGCTCTGTCACCTCCATGTCACACAACAATGGTGCTAGCAGTCAGTGATCAGCAGCACAAGTTACATGTCCCATGTCTGCAGCTCTGGTAATGTCACCTCCATGTCACACAGCAATGGTGCTAGCAGTCTGTGGTGTCTGCAGCTCTGGTAATGTCACCTCCATGTCACACAGCAATGGTGCTAGCAGTCTGTGGTGTCTGCAGCTCTGGTAATGTCACCTCCATGTCACACAGCAATGGTGCTAGCAGTCAGTGGTGTCTGCAGCTCTGTTAATGTCACCTCCATGTCACACAGCAATGGTGCTAGCAGTCAGTGATCAGCAGCACAAGTTACATGTCCCATGTCTGCAGCTCTGATAATGTAACCTCTGTGTCAAGCAGCAAAGGTGCTAACAGTCAGTGGTATATTTTTCTAAGGCCTGTAACCCACTAGAAAATGCAAAACGCTATCGTAATCGCTAGCAATTTGTGATAGCGTTTTGCAAGCGATTTTGGGAGCAATTTCCCTGCTACTATACAATACATTGTAATGGAAACACTGCCAAAATGCTGCATGTCCTGTGATTGCGATTTGCTTAATCGCAATCGCTGTAGTGGAATCTGTCCCAACCATTTACATTGGCAGAGCATTTAGGGAAATTGCTAGCGATTGAAAGTACTCCCTAAACGCTCAAAAACATGCTTTAGGGAGTTCCAGGCCTGAGGCCACTTATGCGAGGAACTATCACCCTAGGGACCAAGTCCTAATTGCTACGGGTGACAATGATTATCTGTGTATGTACCTGGTTCACACCATGAGCGTTTTGATTTTTTTTTTAATCGCTAAAGCACTTGTATAATGAAATCCTATGTGAGTGTTCTCACATGAACGATGAGCTTTCTTTCCAATCGCAAACGTCCTGCACCATTTTTTAGGTGATTGCTCTTCAATGCAAGGCATAGGAAAAATCGCAAATCACTTTAAAAGCACTTTGAAGAGCTATTCTGTGAGTGCTTTTCAAGCAAAATTGCTTTAAAAGACATTCAGTTTCCAGGCCACAAAGTGCATTACATGTTTGTCTACACACACAAATTGGCAAACCGGAAAACAAAAAAGCATACAAAATCGCTTGCGGGAAAAAAAACAAATCACAAAAAACGCCAGTATTCGCTTAAAAAAAAAAAATCGCTCACAAAAGTGCTTAGCGCTTGTGATTTGTAGTGTGAACTAGGCCTAAGAGTGAAAAATATCTCATTCCACAGTAAGAGATTCTCCAAACATTTTAAATATCATCATGTATCTAAAAAATAAAGTTAGGCCCCATTCACACTTTAAAGCGCAAAACACCGGTGCGGGAGGCATTTTTCCACGATTTTACGTGGAGCAATCACTGGACACTGCAGCGATTTTCTCACGATCGCGTTTAGCGCTTCTATAGCACTGAAACGCGATCGCCGGGAAATCGCGTGAAAATTGTGCAGGCTATGCATTTTCGTTTTGCGATTTGCGTTAATCGCCGGCGATTAATGCAAATCGCCCAACTAAGAACGGGCCATCGGGTATTAAAGCACTAGCGCTTTCAAAAGTACTAGCTCTTGAGCGTTTTTTTTCGAAATCGAGATCTAGTGTGAATGGGGCCTTAGGGGAAATGTCTGTGTAGCTACCAGGACCAAAATATGTTATCAGTCTTTGGAACCACCCTTGTGCCAGAACCGAAGACAGAAGTGCTGGCAATGCGATGCAATGATATATGACACTACTTCACTGCGATCTTAAGGTGGCCATACACTTATAGATTTGCAGCAGATTCGACCATCAGATAGATTTCTGTCAGATGCCTATCAGTTCGAATCTGACAGGAATGTATCTGATGTGTGTCACACAGTAGGAATCGAATTTCAATAGATTTCAGAATGAAATCAATTGAAATTCGATCGAAATGTAGTGTTGCACCATTAGATCCAATGCAACCCTATGGGCCATCGATCGGATGCCAGCAGCCGATTGACCCAGATTTCCCGTCCAGACCGATCGATCAAATTGATCGATATCGGCCGGAAATCGAACGATCTGCTGATCGAACATGCTTTCTGCTGCATCGATTTCTAGCCGATTCGATCAAAATGGTTGAATCGGCCGTCGAAAAATGGCTAAAATAGACCAGTGTATTGTCTGCTTTAAGCACTACAGACCATTCACTAGTCAGGCTGTGCAGTCATGCTAGCAACTGTGTGTCACTGCCCAGTGCTAGAGCATGAAGGGATACACTCCTCTGCTGGTATCACTTAGGAAAAACACAGTGACCTTACACATGAGTGCCTGGCTGAGGTACGCCATCTGTTTCTGCTGTCATGTGGCTGAGATACAGACAAATGGTGATGTGTGTAACAGGTGGAACAGCAGGTTTATGCCGCAGCTCTCCTCATGGACAGGACAGCCACAGACATGACACAATGAGGCATTGCAAATGTGCATAGAGCAGTAGCCGCTGGAAACCACACTTTATATTTGAGTTTTTAGACCAGTTAATGTGACATCAGACAGAGCGCAAGGGAATCAGTGGAAAAAAAAAGGCATAGGAGGCGCTATCAGGCACCAAAATGTATCTTCTTTGCTGCAAATTACAAATTTTGTAAAGGCCACTGGGGGGGGGGGGGGGGAGGGGGGTAAGGGTTAGGTGACACCAGGGGATTTATGGTTAGGCATTGGTAGTGGTGGGTTCTGTGTAAGCGTAGGGTTATGTTTATTCATAGTGAAATATGGGTAAAGATTACCAATATTTTACTAACAGAATCCAATAGTAGAATATTGCTAAGTTTAGCAATATTCTACTAGAGGCCAATCCCTGCACCCTTTTTTCCAGGCTCCTTTTTTTCATGTATGCGATAGCCAGTAATGCAGCTTTCTCACACTTTGTCATCTTTCCACTACTTGGATACATCTTGGGGGTGATTTACTAAACATGAAGTGAAGTGTAATTAATCCATATTCACTTTTAACATCCAGTCTTGTGAGGAGGAGTTCCTTTTAATACCTCCATACGACTGCATGTTACATATGAACACACATTCACAAGGAACCTAACAAGCACATCATCAATAGGAATCCACATAAGTGGAAGGGACTGAACTAGAATGGAAATAGCCAGTGGGGTAGCTAAGGAGCTTTATATTGACCACCTCCCAAGCATTCTATACCTAACCATTCCTATGGCACAAGAAAACCTGCTAAGGACATCCACAGCATACATTTGAACAAGGCGCAGGATAGCGGTAGGGGAATTTTGGTAAATTTACTGATATTCTACTACTTCACTTAAATAGTAAAATATTGGTAATATTTACCAACATTTTACTATGACCTTACTTCTCCCTACTCTTACACAGAACCCTCCCCTGGTTGGGCTAACACGTAACCTGCCCCTTGATGGTTCCTAAGCCCCCCCCGCCCCCTTCCCCCGATGCCTAATCCTTAATCCGCCCAGTAGGCAACTAGGGAGCCTTCCCATTCCCCGATGGGCACTTAACCTTAACCCGCCTCCCCTTTGAAAACATCCTGTTTAGAAGGGCACCGCTATAATAGAAGCGCCCACTATTTTTAGCCGCAGTATGCGCAGTGAACGGCCCCTACGCCCACTATAACAGCAGGCGGCTTTTTAAGCAGGATGCAACCTCTGCATCCCCTATTGCTACACCACTGGAAATAGGCTTTGTGGGGGACATATTTATTATTGTAGAGCTTTGAAATACCTGAAATACCATGCAGCCGGGAATCACAGGCCTCCCCAGGGCTGCTCTCATATGGCTCTGGAATTGTTTATCACTGGAAGTCTATAAGAAGGCCTCCACATTCCAGAATAAATTGTCCATATCCCCAGTGCCGTATGTAAAATCACATTTTAAGCATTGTTTTTATACCACAAGCTCCAGTCAGTGTGTTGCCAAAGCCAGATAAGCAGGCTGACCTATACAAACTGGCCATCTATTCCTGATGCCATCTACTATAGCCAATATTCCCCTAGCATGCCAGGCTGATCATCAGCATGGAATCCAGACTAGTGGTACTCATTCATGAAAACATGACGGTGCCTAACACAAAGGGAACTGCTAATTACCATGCCAATTGCATGAGAAATCTCTGTCTGTAAGCTATTTATAGTAACCAATCTCTGCACAGCTCCATTAGGGCTCAGGCTCACCAGGGCTCATTGCCAAGCAGTGCTGTGGCTACTAGTCAGCACAGAGGCTGAGGCGTGGCTAGATGCCAGAGCGGGCGTAAATTAAAACTCAGCACAGACAGTTCAGCCCTGTTAGCATTGGGAGCCGGAGCTGCCGTCACCTATCAGTGCGATAAGTACCAGAAAAACCTTAAACCGGACCTGAACTCATAACTTCCTCTCTGCTCTAAAAGAGAAGCAACAGCATAATAACCTTTAAAGAAAAAAAATTCTTTGTTACAGCTGATACAAATCCTGCAATAAATTTGCAGCGTGTCTTCTTGCTGCTTTCATGAAAGCAGACATATTTTAACATCCTGTGTTTACCAATTCTCTGCTCTGCCACGGCAGATGAGATTCCTGAGCTGACACAGCTGAGAGATCAAATTACAGAGGTGATTAGGCAGGCTAAATTCTCTAAATACATACAGGGTGCATTTCTCTATGTTTTCCTTGTGTCCTGTGCAAGAGTTCAGGTCCACTTTAATACTACTCCTACATTCGCTTCTCAAACCAAGGCCAAATGTACAACAGAAACTAAATGAAACACTGCAAAATACTCACCTGGAATGCTACAGCACCAGCACTCCCAGTAACTGCAATGACAGGATTCCAAAAAAGAGAGAGAATAACGCCTACCATATTTAACTAGCCATGCACAGGTGAATAACAGCCCAGTGGGGCAAATGACTGATTCCTCCCCAGCCAGAAACTGATCAGGTAGACAAAGTCGATTTTTACCACATTGTTCACACAATCTCAATGACTTTTCTGCTGGTTCATCAAATAATCAGCACAATACGGTAATTGATTAATTGGGTATATTGGGGGAAATATTTTGTCATGAAATCAACATTAACTGCTTTCTTTCTTTTTTTAAGCTCACTTCAAGTTCACTATAAAACAGATGATTTCCATATTCAGGAGTGATGCATCATGGGAAATCACACTTGCTCACATAAGTAACTACCTTCTGTTTTAAAAAAAAAGCAAAATTACATTTAGAAATTGCTTTTTTAGTAAGACGGCTTTTTGGTCTCTTTGAGCCTCATACTTTCCTAGAGTTCTGGGTACTCTGTTGTACTGGTCCAAGCCCTACCCCATAGAGCCATATCAGTCCCTGCCATGCACTGATGAAGACCACAAAGACATGTTGTTGAGGTCCATAAAGTCATGCATGTTGGATTGGATTGGCTTTGTAAAATATATAAGCTATAGGCTCCCTATGCACCCGCAGTTCTGGATATGTGCCTGGCTTTCAGAGGGCATAATGAGATGATTTGCATATTCAAGAGTGATGCATCGTGGGAAACCACATTTGCTCACTTAAAACTGAATTATTGCAAATACCTTCCATTCTAAGCAGGCAAAATTATACTCAACACGTTTTGTAACAGAAATGTATTTTACAGTTTGCTGTGATTTTATCTGGTTAGCAATTTCATTTTGAAGGTCTGGTTACACTTTAACTCGTATCTGGGGTTCAGCTTTAAATAATCTTGTGAATATTCCTCCAGAATCTAAAGGATTAATCTCTTGCTTCTTGCGCTGAACCTGTTTTACCAGAATATATTTATGCAATAACATGTCACTGTTAAATGACCTCAAAAAACAAATGCACTATGTTGAGGAAGTTGCAATTACAGGCTACTCTTGGTCTATCTCAGTTTCAAAGATTAATGATATGCTTCCATTCAAGGGATTATGGGTAGGTGAGGCATTATACCAGGATTTAGTAAAATGTCCTTGAAAGAATGACAGCACCCTCCTTAGAACACTTTCTAGGCAAGGTTATGGCATATCCTCAGGGGAGAAAAATCATACACAAGGGACAGGGATGACTTTGTATAAATCGTGGATTTCTGAAAAATAAAACAACAGAAGGAGTAAAATGCAGGCGCAGTGTGCTCACACAATGACAACCAATCAGAATCCATATTCTGTGCTCTCTCCAGAAATTTTTTCCAGCCGGGTGGCATGAAAAAGTAGCCGGGTGGGGTGAGATGAGAGAATGCAGGGCTGGTGCTTCTGTGCGCAACTCTGCTTACAGCATGGGAGGAGGTGAGCCGATGACAGCCAGGTGCTCACCAAAACTAGCCAGGTGGAACACCCCGGCTAAAAGAGCCCGGGGAGAACGCTGCATATTGAACTGGTATAATTTATTACTGTAAGCGAATTTTGATTGGTTCCCAATGGGTTACATTACTCCTTTGACTGCTAAAGTTCATTCCAGTAGTCAACACAAAAAACAGCGTACCAGAAATTCTTTGGCTTGGAAGCTGCAGACTCTGTGGTAATACAGCATCGTTCTGGTCTACAAAAATCCACTGCTATAGTCTCTAATGATAGTTCTATTAAGATTTCTATATTTAACTGATTTACAACTTGTCTTGGTTTCTGAGCTACAGAGTGCTGCCAGTAATGAGATAATTTAAACCTGTCTGCACCTACCATGCTTTACAGGAGAACTCTAGGATGCACTATATACTGTAAAAGCACCCTCCAAAACATGTAATTATGATGTTGATTAGGATTGTACAGCAGTAACATTTTCAGATGCTTTTTAAAGAGGACAAACAGCAAGTCACGTGACTGTTCCTCGGAGGATCGCACAATTTCTATACTTTAGTCCCAGGTCCCTACCATAGTCTATAGCTACTCTATAGGTGCCCATTATCAGTACAATCAGAATCAATTTTATTTTTCTTTGGCCAAATAAGTTTCCACTTACAAGGAATTAGACTTGGCAGTTGCTTAACCGCTTCCGGACCAGCCGGGTTGAAATCTACATCCTGCTTGTGACTGCGTGGCTCTGACAGGCTATAGATTTCAACAATCATTTCCATGCGGTACCACCGCTCCAGCTGATCGTGCCGTTCTGTCCCCGCCAAAACTCCCTGCTGTCAGTATGACAGCAGAGCTCTGTGAGCCAATCAGGAGCCGATTTCATTGGCTCCTGACCCCGTCATCACTGTAAGCCAATCCTGTTGGCTTACATTGATAGACAAGGTCAGGAGCCAATGAAAGCAGCTCCTGACCGGCACACACAGCTCTGCTGTCATAGAGACAGCAGAGAGAGGGACCTGCAACGATGGAAGAGCAGCGTGACCGGCGAGAGCAGCGGATCAGAGCGGCAAATCGTCGGTAAGTGCTGTTTTACGGTACCAGCAGTCTGGTCCTTAAGGGGCCAGAGACTGCTGGTACGGAAGTAGTTAACAGACACAGACAAAAACAATACAGGGGCACACAGTGTAGATCATTGCAAGTGAAGGGCAGTATATACGTTAAAGTGGTGGCAAACAGAGAGAGTGTTCATTTTCAGTTCTATGCTGTAATGCTTTCCAGTCCTAGCAGCTCTAGCGGGTTCTGCATTAAGCATAGCTTCTACCGCCTAAGGCAAGAAGCTGTTCCTGTGCCTGGAAGTTGTTTGTTGCAACTGTCCAGTATCTCACTCTGAAGACTTAAGTTGGAAGACTGAGTGAGCAGGGTGAGAGCGGTCAGAAGCAATCTCAGCTGCTCTCTTTTTGCACCTGGTAGCATGAAGGTCCTGCAGGGAAGGTAAGCTACAGTCAATATTTTCCTCAGATGTGATCAGTAGATCAGATTTGCGGGATTGTAGATAATTGGTAGTTTTACAAAAAGAGAGGGGTTGATCTGCACTAACCACACATTATACAGGGAGTGCAGAATTATTAGGCAAATGAGTATTTTGACCACATCATCCTCTTTATGCATGTTGTCTTACTCCAAGCTGTATAGGCTCGCAAGCCTACTACCAATTAAGCATATTAGGTGATGTGCATCTCTGTAATGAGAAGGGGTGTGGTCTAATGACATCAACACCCTATATCAGGTGTGCATAATTATTAGGCAACTTCCTTTCCTTTCGCAAAATGGGTCAAAAGAAGGACTTGACAGGCTCAGAAAAGTCAAAAATAGTGAGATATCTTGCAAAGGGATGCAGCACTCTTAAAATTGCAAAGCTTCTGAAGCGTGATCATCGAACAATCAAGCGTTTCATTCAAAATAGTCAACAGGGTCGCAAGAAGCGTGTGGAAAATAGGGCGAAAAATAACTGCCCATGAACTGAGAAAAGTCAAGCGTGCAGCTGCCAAGATGCCACTTGCCAACAGTTTTGCCATATTTCAGAGCTGCAACATCACTGGAGTGCCCAAAAGCACAAGGTGTGCAATACTCAGAGACATGGCCAAGGTAAGAAAAGCTGAAAGATGACCACCACTGAACAAGACACACAAGCTGAAACGTCAAGACTGGGCCAAGAAATATCTCAAGACTGATTTTTCTAAGGTTTTATGGACTGATGAAATGAGAGTGAGTCTTGATGGGCCAGATGGATGGGCCCGTGGCTGGATTGGTAATGGGCAGAGAGCTCCAGTCCAACTCAGACACCAGCAAGGTGGAGGTGGAGTACTGGTTTGGGCTGGTATCATCAAAGATGAGCTTGTGGGGCCTTTTCGGGTTGAGGATGGAGCCAAGCTCAACTCCCAGTCCTACTGCCAGTTTCTGGAAGACACCTTCTTCAAGCAGTGGTACAGGAAGAAGTCTGCATCCTTCAAGAAAAACATGATTTTCATGCAGGACAATGCTCCATCACACATGTCCAAGTACTCCACATCGTGGCTGGCAAGAAAGGGTATAAAAGAAGAAAAACTAATGACATGGCCTCCTTGTTCACCTGATCTGAACCCCATTGAGAACCTGTGGTCCATCATAAAATGTGAGATTTACAAGGAGGGAAAACAGTACACCTCTCTGAACAGTGTCTGGGAGGCTGTGGTTGCTGCTGCACGCAATGTTGATGGTGAACAGATCAAAACACTGACAGAATCCACGGAGGGCAGGCTTTTGAGTGTCCTTGCAAAGAAAGGTGGCTATATTGGTCACTGATTTGTTATTGTTTTTGAATGTCAGAAATGTATATTTGTGAATGTTGAGATGTTATATTGGTTTCACTGGTAAAAAAATAAATAATTGAAATGGGTATATATTTATTTTTTGTTAAGTTGCCTAATAATTATGCACAGTAATAGTACTAAAACTTCTTTCAAAAATATTCAGCTTTGATATTAATGAGTTTTTTTGGGTTCATTGAGAACATGGTTGTTGTTCAATAATAAAATTATTCCTCAAAAATACAACTTGCCTAATAATTCTGCACTCCCTGTACTGTATAGGCTGTTAGGACCTTACCTGACAATATGCAAAGAAACAAAAATAGTAATGTTACAAGAGTTTAACTATAAACCATTAAAAACACTTAATAATCATGTATGCAATCACCGGCCTGAATCATTAACATACTACATCAATAAAATAAATGACCATTGAAATGCATTAAACACAGCGATCCTGATAAAAGAGGTATGATAAATATAGACAAACAGTTACCAGAAGGGGCCACGCCTGGCTAAGAAACCCAGGTTTTCGTATACACATTAAATTATTAGTGCAACCAACATCAATTCATAGTACAGAAATGAGTTGAAGGTAATGTGTAGCACTTCCTCTTAATATTCAAGTAATTTGACGTGCCAGGCCAAGATCCAGCAGCACTCCGGATCACACTGTATGAAGTAGGAAGACAGCCGGCACCATCCAGTTCAGTAATGCTCTTTTATTTGAATAAAAACATCTCAGCAGGTCACAGCGACGTTTCGAGTAAATCACCTCTTTATCAAGCTCATGCTGAAGATATGTCACACTTAAAGTGAACCTCCGGACTAAAAATCGACTCAGCAGCCCTAAAAAAGCCTGGTGTTTCTTTAACAGTTTCACAGCATCAGAACTTTGTTTCTCTTATACAAGCCTCATTTTTAGCTGCACGGAAGAAAACTGCCCGGGCTTTTTTCCCCTGATGCTGTGCAAAGCATGATGGGATTTCTGATGTTGTTGCTCTGGTTCTGCTGTTTTGGTGCAAACTTTTTTTTTTTTACATTTTGAATTTGACATTTGAAGCCTAGCACATGCAGCTGGGAGGGGTTATCAGGACAAAGGACAGTTGGAACTGTGTCTCCTGCTCCTTGTCACCTCCTTTCAACCAAAAAGATGGCTGCCCCCATGACAAAGATGGCAGCCTCCATGAATCACAAACATTTGCCTGTTCTTTTAAAACAGGGTGGGTAAAAAATGATATTACCTATCTATTCTAATTAACATAACTAATGTAACTTAATGACAGTATGTTTGTTTAGGCTGAAGTTCCCCTTTAAACAGTTCAAGCTCACATTTATATACTAAGCATGGTAATGCAGCAGCCAATCACATGCACCTATCACAATACCCAATCATAATGGTCCGTAAATTGCTGGACCTGATGGGGAACTTAGAGGCTGCTGCCTCATAGGTACATTCAAAAGTGGTCCCTCCCATCCCCCGACACCCACCTTGGTAAACCGCCGCTGCCCCTTCCGCCCGTCAATCACCACCATCTCCTCCCATCCATCCGCCCATGGCGGACCTGACAGGGGACTAGGTGGGATAGACGCCTGTGCGTCCGCGCAGATACGCGGACACTATGCGTCCAGACGGGCAGATGGTGACGCAGGCGGCTCGTAAAGCCGCCACGCGTCACACGGTGTAAGGCGGGGCAGCGGTGTCGACCAATGGGAGCGCTCAAAGTTCAATGCGTCATGAAATACGTGTGCATGGCGTGCACAGCGTATTAGCATATGTAAACAAACATGTTGTAAAATACAATGCATAATATGTATGCAGCAATAAGCCATAGACAAACACTATAATCAAGATCCATATGCACACAAGGGCCCTACCATGTGAGCATTACTGAACTGGATGGTGCCGGCTGTCTTCCTACTTAGTACAGAAATGAGTGAAATAAAGTGCATCCTTATGTACAGGATATCATTAGAAGTGCATATACTGCCATTGGAAAAGTGCTGCTAAAGCATAAATTAGTGTGAAAAATTTGCCTGGATGCGGCACTAAAAATTGTATCAAACATTTGCCAAAAAAAAAAGAGAATGTATTAAAATACCACGATGCAAATCACTATAAGCTAAACTGTGAGGATGGTGGGACTGCAGGTCCCAGGATGAAACAGCAAGTGTACAAGAGTCAGCCCATAGAAGTGTGCCAATTGCACTGACAATATAGGAGACTGCAGCATACTTAGCCTGAATAAGGTACTGCTAGTGAAGTCCAGAGCTATTTGGATCACTATTGGCGCTGGAAATCATGGAGATGCAGACCACCTGGCCACCCAGCATGTGTAGCGGCTACCATGCTGCTTTTCAAGAGCCCAAATGCCGGTTCATCAATTGCACATGATTGGAAGGTAGTTGTCTTTTTTTCCCCAGGATCGGGTCAATTGGGGAACATTCTCTCTTCAGATATGATCTTAAATTTCCACAATCTGGTCGATAAAACTCTCCAATTAACCATGGAACCATTCAAGTCAATTTTACCCACTTACTGCGTGGTTTTCTTTACAATTTGTTCATAAAAATCGGAATGATCGCATCTGAAGTAAGTACTGTACCCTTAATGGGCACCTTTGGGGGGCAGTTGTTAGGTTATTAGTATGTTTTTAGGTTGTGGGGAAAAACTCACTGGAGCTAACCTATGCAAAAAATAGTGAGATACCGTAATACAAAGGGGATGCAGAGAGTTCCCTGGTCATGACTAGAGCCCCAGGGTTACTTGGGATTGAATCTGAGGTATGCCACACCCCCAACACTAATAACTTTAGAGGAAGTGGCCAAATAAGAACCCTTACTTTTAGTTTTATTTCACATGAAGTATTAGTATTTGAGACAAAGTATTGGGCAGCACGGTGGCGTAGTGGTTAGCACTCTCGCCTTGCAGCGCTGGGTCTCTGGTTTGAATCCCAGCCAGGTCAACATCTGCAAGGAGTTTGTATGCCCTCCCCGTGTCTGCACTGGTTTCCTCTCACATCCTAAAAATATACAGATAAGTTAATTGGCTTCCCCTAAATTGGCCCTAGACACAATATATACATAGACACATGACTATGGTAGGGACTAGATTGGGAGCCCCTCTGAGGGAAAGTTAGTGACAAGACAATATACTCTGCTGCATAATATGTCGGCGCTATATAAATACTTAAATAAGAGAGATGTTTTATTTTTCTCATATTGTTTTTCCCTGAAATGACATTTGTATGATGTCTGATGGGATACATTGAGAACCGAATTCTCCTTTAAATGTAACTCAATCTTGGCAGATGTTCCCGGGGTACTTCAACTGGTATTCAAAATCCATCTTAAATGTAATGGCTGGAAATATAAATATTTATAATGAATAAGAGTTGTAAATATTTCCACATTTAGCGAGGACTTAATGAACTGCCCTGACTAGCAGAATAAAATGTTCTCCATGAAAACACAGATGACTGCATGATAAATGGGTCCTTTCTTTCATGGGAAGCCAATGTAAATACACCCACTGAGCTCAGAACAAATGTATTCCTGCATATATGTATGTTCAATCAGTGTGGAGGACTTCTCACACTGTGCTGTCTGGTGTCACAGCACCAGAGGCTACTAAAGCAGAATTCCCAGCAAATAAGAAAAGCAAGATCCTGCATTGCACTCAATACAGAATAGTCGCATGTATTTTTATATGCAGCCAGCATGACTACCTGTCTCTCTGCAATCCACTACACTAAGCCAATCAATAGGATGGGGAAATCAGCACTATGAGCCAACCAATGGAATTGGTAAAACAGCATTGTGAGCCAACTAATGGAAAAAGGACAGCAGCACTGTGTGCCAACCAAGATTTGCTGTAGTGTTGCCAATATAAAGCTAGGCATTAATCTCATACGTTAGATGCTTATCTATACTGTACAATCAGCCAGACAGGGAAGAGGCTTGGTCTCTGCTAAGTTACATAGTTACATAGTTAGTTTGGTTGAAAAAAGACATCCGTCCATCAAGTCCAACCAGAAAAAAAAAAAAAAGCTTCCTGAACCTGCACTCATAGCAGTTGATCCAGGGGAAAGCGAAAACCTTACATGGCCTGGGCCAATTAGCTTTAAAAGGGAAAAAATCCTTCCCCACTCAAGATGGCAGTCAGATAAATCCCTGGATCAACTTTCCTGGGAATTACCTAATAATTATAGCCATGGATGCCCTTCGATGCAAGGAAAGCATGAGGAGGTACTTCATGTAAGTCATTTGTAGCATGAATGTGAGACCTTGGTGAAAAAATGTCAAATTACTTATTTAGAAGATACTCAAAACAATGGTAGAACAGAAGAAATGAAAGCAACCGAAAAGCGCAAAAGGCTAGCTACAGCTAAACTGCTTGTCTTGCTTAGGGCCCTTTCCCACTAGCTAACGAGTGCATGATCCCAATTTCGTGCATGCGTTACGATGCACGGCATGGCAGCAGGAAGTTTTGCTTCAATGTATATCAGCAGCGCTAGTTCTAATTCACCTGATGTGAAATCGCTTGCGTTGTGGAGCAAATGTAACAGAGCAACGTGGAACTTAGAGACAAACTCCTGAGCTTTCTCCCTTTCATAATATTAAAGGACAACTGAAGGGAGAGGGGTATGGATGCTGCCATATTTATTTCCTTTTAAGCAGTCCCAGTTGCCTGGCTACCCTGCTGATCCTCTGCCTCTAATACTTTTAGCCATAGACCCTAAAAAAGCATGCAGCAGATCAGGTGTTTCTGACATTATTGTCAGGTCTGACAGATTAGCTGCATGCTTGTTTCTATTGTTATTTGGAATTTACTGCAGCCAAATAGATCAGCAGGGCTGCCAGGTAATTGGTATTGTTTAAAAGGAAATAAATATGGAAGCCTCCATATTCTTCTCACTTACAGAGAATCTGTACTCCAAAATTCTTACAATAAAAATCATTCCATTCTATTCATTATGTTCTCCTGGGCCCCTCTGTGCTGTTTCTGCCACTCTCTGCTGAGATCCTGGCTTGTAATTGCCAGTTTTAGGCAGTGTTTACAAACAAAAAACATGGCTGCTAACCAGTGTTGCCAACTCATCCCTTTAATTACTGACACATCTAAGTTATACAGGTTCTGGGGCTACTTACACATAATCAGTGCCTTACCTGCATCTACCTAGCCACGAAACCTGTATAATTCATATGTGTCAGTAAATAAAGGGATGAGTTGGCAACACTGCTGCTAACAAGCATGTGACAGGCTCAGAGAAGCTCAGTCTGTGACTCATACAGAGCCTGCAGGGGGCGTGGAGAGGGTGTGCATAACTTCTATCCTATCACAGCAGAGCAGCACATTCCTGCCTGAGCCGACAAAGCCGGCAAAGGAAAGAAGATTAGATTAGATAACAGAGATAATACAGCCACTGTGCAACTAGGAAAGGCTGCAGTAAGACAAACCACATTTGAACAGGTATAGGAACTTATAGGATAGAATAAATAAGGCTGAAACTTTTGTTACAGGGTCTCTTTAAGTTGTCTTTTAAAGTACCAAAAGGCAGGTTAGAAAGGTCAGAAAACAGAAGCTTCCTCTAGACACCTTTACATGCCCATACCCCGTACGCATCTGAAAAATCATTTTGTCACACAGTTTTCATAAAAAACTAACCTGCTTAGTTTATGATGCTCAGATTTATGGTAGGGTCTCTTCAAGTAACAGTGGGGTTTATTCAGTGAGGAAAAGGATTTACATTACTATTGTTAATAATAACACCTAGGGGAATTTGTGACAGGCAAAATTCACCATGTTTACTTAAAACTCTCAATAAAGTGCAGTGTATATAATGATTATTCTGTATTTAGACTGCATGCTTGGGTGAACCCCCTGCTGCCCCGAATAACCTAAATTGTGATGTTCCACCCCACAGCAGGACTACACCACCGCTGTCAGAGACTATGTCAGATGGAGTCTTCCTAACATCAGCATCATGTGACACATCACCTGACCATATGATACATATATTCCACACCACTGAATATGTTGGTACTTTATAAATCAATCATAATAACAATATGCCAGGAGGCTTCCATCCCACTCACTCCCTGGCATAACAAGTTGCGTCTTACATCTCTACAGACTGTCCACTAGCATACCATTTGTGAGGATGGAATTATGAATTGACTCCAATCAAAACTCCTGGGCTTTGTAATATAGGTAATTGTCTTTGCTATGATATTTGCAGGTCTTCTGCTGTACTGTCTTCTATTAGTGTCTTATATTGTCATGTGTCTATGTCCTATTTACAGTATGTAAGTGCAGTACAGTAGAAGGTATACAATATGATGTAAATATAGATCTGAAGGACAGGTGTATAGGTCATTCAATTACTTGTTTATGTCTGGAAGCTGCATCCCAGACTACTTTTAGTGACTATTTGTTTTAGCTATTAGCTATTTAGATAAGAACTTATAAGGTCTGTCTTTAAATATTAGGCCCTTACACACACTAGATGGAACTTGGCCAAAGCAGCGCCTGACCCCTCTCAGCCACTCAGACAGTCCCTCACAGCCACTCAGCCAGCGATCCATTTGGCAGATAAATTCAGCCGATTGACGGCTGAGAGCATTGTTCTCCTCACTTACTCCACCCGCATCACACCTGCACCGCTCCAACCCCTGGCATAGCAGCACATCATTAGTCTTTAGGCTAATGATGCATCTGTCAGCCTCGTACAACACGCCTCATACGTATGTAAGGATTTGCACTCTCTCCCTGTATTTGAGTCTTGCCCAGGAACACTTTACCGAACAGGCATTGGCCTACTGAATAGGAAAAGCTGATATTTAAATACACTTCTCCAATGTCAGTGGTGGTGCCCTTAACCATTACACTTTCCAGCCATTGTTTGTACGGGAGCCCCAATCACCAACACACGAGCGATCCGCCCGGCGGATCAACTCACCTGCCCGCCGTGTGACATCACGCCTGCCGTCCCTCCGCCCCTCCCCCCCCATAGCAACAGTACGCATCGTCAGCTACACAGCTGACATATGTCTGTACTGGCTGGCCCAGTGGTGGCGGCCAAGGGAATCAGGTCCTGATCCCCGATGGGCGACACAAGTTAAAGCTGTGTATGCACCTTTACAGCACTACCTCCTACAGACAAATGATACATACTATATACATATAAGGGAGGGAGCACACCTTGTCATCTTTGTTTTGAGTGCTTGAGGACCTTCTCCAGGCCCTGCCCACCGGCACCATCATGTGTTCACTTCAAACACTCTAACAAGATCAGGAACACGTTTATATTCTGAACCTTTGAAGTGAAGCAGTAGTCAGGAAATGTCTATTTGGATGAAATGGGCAGAAGCTTGTTGTGGATCCACCACCAGATGGAGGAAGCACTTCAGAGAGGAGATACAGGAGTTCAGCTCCCAGAAGATGCCTGGATGTCCCCAGAATGACAAGTGAGGGGATATTTCCCAACCAGAGCCAGATAAACAAATACAACTATTTGGAGACCCATTCATTTTTGGTACAGACAGTCCTTACGTCTATCTACACTGAAGTGTGTTCCATAAACAAACATTTTGTACAGAAGCAAAAACTTCCTTAATCCGAAAAATTGTAGTCATTACAGAGAGTGATTGACATTGCTACTGGAGATAATGATTGCATTGTGCAACATATCCCTGGTCTTCATCAGCCCATGTAAACACAGACAAACACATGAAATCTGCCAATAAAAAAATGCTCAAAATAGACCGAATGGAATGCTCCAGCCATTTGCATTATCCAAACTTACTGCATTCCACAGTGAAAGCCTCTTAACATTGCATCACAGCAAGCTACTTCTGACCTGGCTTCAATACACTGCCAGTACTCTTATGTATGTACTTAAAGGACACCTGAAAGAAAATCTGTATTAAGAAAAACCTCCCCTGGGGGATACTCACCTGGGGTGGGGAAAGCCTCTGAATCCTATTGAGGCTTCCCCCGTCCTCCTCGGTCCCACGGCAGCGGAGATAAGCTCCCCGAACAGTGAGGATGTAAAAATTTACCTTCCCGGCTCCAGCGCAGGCGCAGTATCGGCTCTTCGCCTCGGAGATAGGCGGAAATAGCCGATAGCTGTCGGGCCGCTCTACTGCGCAGGTGCAAGTCTCCTGTGCCTGCGTAGTAGAGCGGGCCCAACGGAGATCGGCTATTTTCATTATCTCCGTGCGGAAACCCGCAACAGCGCCCCCGCTGGAGCCGGGAAAGGTAAATAAATCAGCGCTTATCAGTGCTTATCAGCGCTTGTCGAGGGAGGATTCCGGGACACTTCGGGGGAGCCAGCGCTGGACTGCCTGCAGCTACAGGGGAGGGGGAAGCCTCATTGGGACCCTGAGGCTTCCCCCTCCAGAGGTGAGTACCCCCCAGGGGAACTTTTTTTTTGTACAGGTTCTCTTTAAGTGAGACTGATATGGAAACTGCCTTATTTAAACAACACTAGTTGCCTGGCAGTCCTGCTGATCTCTTTGGTTGCAGTAGCGCTTTAATCACATACTTCCTGCTGCACAGGAAGTACGTCATTGGTAACTAAGGAGAACACAAGCTGAAGCTTGGGTTCAGAAACACATACTTACTTAAAGGGGTTCTTTCGCGAAAAAAGTAGGCAGTTAAAAAATGTGACAGATGACAGGTTTTGGGCCAGTCCATCTTTTTAAGGGGGATTCTCAGGGCTTTCTTTGTTTTCAACAGCATTTCCTGAACAGCAGTTTAACTGCCAAAATAGCAAGATACCAGCCAGCCTCACTAATCACTTGCACACTATTATGTCAGTTAGATTTTGCAACTGTTGTTCAGGAAATGCTGTTGAAAACAAAGAAAGCCCTGAGAATCCCCCTTAAAAAGATGGACTGGCCCAAAACCTGTCATCTGTCACATTTTTTTAACTGCCTACTTTTTTCGCGAAAGAACCCCTTTAAGAAGAGTGAGGGAAGTCTCTGGATCCTAATGAGGCTTCCCATGACAACCTTTGGTCCCACGCTGCCGCTCATGGACCCTCCAGCTGATCGGGCCTCTTCTGCTCTGAGTGCGGCCACGTTGCAGCTGCTCGGGCACGGCCGCACCTGTGCAGTAGCATTTGGTTGCTCATGCACGAGAAGATCCGGCTTACTGCCCAGGCACAACCCTACACACGCAGGTGCAGTACGGCTCATGCTTGAAGAGGCACGTGGCCCTAATCAGATTACCTAATCTATAAGGTTTGGAGGGTCTGTGAGCGGCAACAGGGGACCGGAGGATGTCATGGGAAGCCTCATTAGGAAAATTCACCTGTTCGCCAGTAAATGGCAATTTGTATTAAGCCCTGCCTTCCATTGAAAAAAACTGCCATGGCAATGGCCCACACTTAGCCTGGCTGCCATGGCCTGATAGGCCCCCACCGAGCTGGGGACAAGCCACGGTAACACAGGTAGGGGTGTCAATAGACCTCCGGACTTCAGCTTTGTAATGGGGGTGGGGTGTTACAATAATGGCCATTTATTCACCCATTCAAGTGGCTTTCAGGAACTAAAAGGATGTCATTATTTACATTAAATGGTAAGTAAAATATACTTGATGCTGGAAAAAAAATCTTAAAGCTCTTTGCATAGAGCTCAGGCACGCTTGCAAATCATGCTATAAATACACAATGAAGTGCTCTATTTTCAAGTAGATGAGGTGAAAAGAGTGGAAGTGTAAAAATGAAAAGTGTAAAAAAAAAAAAGCAACTGGTGTTAGTAATCTCTCCTAAGGCCTGCTTAGCTTCACAGAGTGAAAATCACAGCTAAAGGTGAGAAACAAAGAGTATAAATTCAAGCATCCATGGAAGGCAAACAGCTTAACGTCTTTCCATGATCAGCTTCTCTGTTTACATGTAATAATTGGAAAATGTACTGCAGTGTGTCAGCATTTGGGATAACTGCCCCCGAAGAGTGAATGCTGAGTGTTTTACCAAAGGGTTGCCTGAGTGAGCTGATATTGTCCCATCCTACTATACACTTTCTACACTACAAGCATTGCTGCCTAACACAGTCCCTCCTCCAGAGCTATTAATCCTTTCCGCTCCTATGTTGGACTATGCCCGACATTGGCATTTTATTGCATGGCTCCAATGTTGGCCATAGTCCAACACAGTAAAAATGGCTGCTGCTAGGTGGCGATGTTGCCAGATAAAATTCGGGACATAGTGTCACTCCCTTGAGATCAAAGTGTGTGATCGCCGCTGACCCATCCTTCATCTCTGCGCCACGCAATGTAAATGACATGCATACATTTGAGCTTGTTATAGGGGTGCCACTGCCAGATTTGGTCCAGCATGATGTCACCCTATGTGGATCACAAAGTACAACACACAGGAGCGTATATGTAAGGGGGCTTCATAGGAGTTGGTTCTGCCCCCTCCCTCCCCCTGATGCCAGGTTTGCCTGGCTGTCTTGCTGATACTCTGCCTTGTATAGCCATAGACTCTGAACAAGCATGCAGACCAGGTGCTCTGACTGAAGTCCGAATAAACTGGACGCATGCTTTTTTCATGCCTGAATCAGACACTGCTGAGACCAGAAAGATTAGCAGGACCGCCAGGCAACTGGTATTATTTAAAGGGAAATAAATATGCAGCCACAACATCCCTCTTACTTCTGGTGTCCTTTAAAAGCAGATAAAAGCTAGGCATATACTACTCCACTCCACTAGAATGATGAACAATTAAGATCTCTGACCTGCTGGCTTTAACTCTTTGCATTCCTCGGTTCAGAAGAAATATGTTAAAAAACAGAATGTACCTGGCGCTAGAGTCGCACATAACAATATGTCCACACTACATAAACACAGCAAAATGCCTGAAAGGTTGCTTCATGGAAACAACGCTAATGGTTATGTTTTGCCTCTTAGCCGTGACTGAAGTGTACAGTTGGTAAATGACATGCTAATAATTCCAGCTTGCATGCAGCTATATTGTTAATACTTCTTTCTTCCTCGATCACTTCTCTGCTTGGCTCCTCCAGTTCCTGTCCTCCGAAATCCCTACCATCATTATAGGTGACTTTAACATTCATGTTGCCACTAAACGTCTGTCACTTACTTCCTCCTACGGCCTGTCTCAGTGGTCCACTGCTCCGACTCACTCTAATGGTAATACACTTGACCTCATATTCACTCGTCTCTGTTCTATCACTGATTTCACTAATACTCCTCTCCCGCTCTCTGATCATAACTTACTAAACTTCTCTCTCTCCCCATCTCTTCCTACCACCCTGCCTCAAGCACGCTCACACATACGCAGGAACTACCGCAACATAGACATGCAATCTGTCTTTGATGCCCTGGCACCTCTCCTCACACAACCATTCACTGACCCTGACTCAGCAGCTGCACACTAACACAGCTTAATCACGCAAGTCATGGATGCAATCGCACCCCTCACCAATGTCCGCCCGCACCGTGTCAGTCGCCAACCCTGGCTGACCAAAGCTACTAAACAGCTAAAGGGGTGCTCTAGTCTAGGGTAGCTGAACGGCGTTGGAGAAAAACCAATAATGAGGATTTCATTTCTTACAAAACAGCATTGAACAAGTTTAAAACCGCTCTCTCTTCTGCAAAACAATCATACTTCCCCCCCCCCCCCCATATCCTCCAACTCACACAATCCAAAGCTCCTGTTCAGCACTTTCAACTCCCTTCTCTGTCCACATCCTCCTCCTCCGTCTTCATGCTTATCAGCTGAAGAATTTGCAACATACTTTACAAATAAAATTGCCAAAATCCGTAGTGTGTTTTCCATGCAGACATCAAACTCCATCTCCACTCCTCTTGTTTACTGCTCTCTTTCCAGTTTCTCTCCACTCTCCTAACATTCTCTCTCCTCTCTTATCTCCAAATCCCATCTAACTACCTGTTCTTTGGATCCTATCCCATCACATCTCATTCCACAGCTATCCACATCCCTCATCCCTGCCCTAACATCGCTGTTTAACCTATCCCTCTCCACTGTAATTTTTCCATCCTCACTCATGAAGGCTGTTGTAACACCACTACTCTCTAGACCTCACCGAACTTGCTAACTACCGCCCAGTGTCACTTCTCCCATTTGCATCTAAATTACTTGAACACCACATTCATGCTGAACTAAGTCAGTATTTATCTGCAAATTCCTTGCTTGATCTGTTCCAGTCTGGCTTGCGGGCAAACCACTCCACAGAAACAGCCCTCACCAAAGTGGCCAATGATCTCCTCACAGCTAAATCCAAAGGCTATTATTCCATACTCATCCTCCTAGATCTGTCATCAGCATTCAACACTGTCGACCACACTCTACTCCTACAGATCCTTTCATCTATAGGAATAAAGGACCTCGCTCTCTCCTGGATATCTTCCTACCTCTCCGGAAGGTCTTTCACTGTTACTTATTCAGATCAGGCCTCCTCTTCACATCCTCTGTCTGTAGGGGTACCTCAAGGCTCTGTCCTCGGTCCCCTTCTCTTTTCCATCTACATGCACGGTCTTGGTAACGTAATCAACTCATTTGGCTTTCAATATCACCTATATGCAGATGATACACAACTGTACCTCTCGGCCTCAGACCTTAACTCCCTCCTCACACGGGTTCCCGACTGCCTGTCCGCTATATCCTCTTTCATGTCCTCTCGCTTCCTAAAACTTAATATGAATAAAAGTGAACTAATAGTCTTTCCGCCATCCCTGTCCACCTCTTTGCCTGATATTACAATAAATGTCAACAACACAACTATAACTTCAGTTCCCAAAGCACGGTGCTTAGGGTTAATATTTGATTCTTCTCTCTCATTTATTCCTCACATTAACTCCCTAACCAGCTCCTGTCATCTCCAACTCAAATACATTTCACGTATCCGACCTTTTCTCTCTCAGGACACAACCAAAATGTTAATACTTACTCTTATTATATCTCGATTGGACTATTGCAATATATTGCTTGGTGGACTTCCAACTAACCGACTTACCGCTCAATTCTGTACTAAACTCTGCTGCTAGACTCATTCATCTCTCCTCTCGCTCTTCCTCTGCTGCTCCTCTCTGTCAGGCTTTTCACTGGCTACCAATTAACCAGAGGATTCAGTTCAAACTCTTAATCCTAACCTACAAAGCTCTCCACTATCTCTCTCCCCTGTACATCTCCTCACTAGTCTCCAGATACCAACCCAACCGCAATCTCAGATCTGCACACGAGCTTCTTTTATCCCCTTCTACAATTACCTCCTCACATTCACGTATACAAGACTTCTCACGTGCCTCACCCCTCCTCTGGAATGCTCTTTCACAGCACATCCGCCACTCTCCCACCTTTGAAATCTTTAAAAGCTCCCTCAAAACCCACCTTTTCCGACAAGCATATTCTCTAGCTTAGGCCATGCAGCCACTAAATAACCTAATTACGCACTGCCTATATATATATATATACTGTATACTTCCCCCACCTCTTGTTTCCACCCCATTCCTTTAGATTGTAAGCTCAAAATGGCAGGGCTCTCACCCTTTTGTGTCATAGAATGTTATTAATTTAATTGCTTGCACTCTGTCAGACATTTATACATTTTAGTCATCATGTTAATTTTGCTATTGTAATCTGCAGTTCTGTATTTTGTATCAGTGTTCATATTTGATGTATATCATTGTCTGTATCATTATGTATCCCTTGTTTGTTTTCTTACATTGTACAGCGCCACCGTATATGTTGGTGCTTTATAAATAAATAATAATAATACTTTGCAGCCTGTAATTGGGCCAGCCAAATGCACTTCCTGTCAATTTCTATTGGCCCAATGCCAAGCTGCATACAAGTTTCTCTACTGAAGAGATTTTCATGGCGCTGTACCTCCCCTCTTAGTGACAGTGACTACAGGAAGCAGAAATCTTTCCAACAGAGACACAGGTAAATCATGTCAGGGATTTCCCCTCCCATTGTATCTAGAGCAGAGTGTACTGCAGTTATTGTAAGAATGCTCTACAACACTGGTGTCAAACACAAGGCCCACAGCCCTCCAGAGTTTCAAATGAACATCATTGTAAGCAGCACACTGCCCTCCCATTCAGAGGAGCAGGCTGGTTGAGCAGGCTGGCAGTTTCTGGTTGAAACATTGACAGTGTGAGGAGAGGTGCAGCAACAATCCATGGGACCTCTCAGCAAAATTACCATAGGGCCCCCTCTGGGTTGCTAAACGTCCTCATGTGGCTAGTATCATCATCTTGGAGTTTTTCTGCACAACTCTGCAGAAGGTAAGATATCAGGATCTGCACCGTCTAAAAGTGTGTGCCAGTACTATCTGAGGAAGGGGTTATATCTCTGAAACACCGTGCGTCATGGTGACCCGGCTCACACTTACTGATGCTTGTTATGGATTTTAAAGAGCTTTAAATAAAATTGCTTTTAGACGGTGCAGAGCCTGATATCTTATCTGACAAGGTACTCTGTGCACTCCAGGGTTCATCATTGCACGCCAAACTCCACTGGTGCAGTCACTATTGAAGACTATACCAACTCTGCAGAAGGGGGAGGAGCTGGCCCTCCATGTTCGCTAGTTATGCCACTTAGTTTGAGACTCTTCAATAATTGTTAATCTTAATAAACAATTTGGCCCGCGACTTAAGCTAGGTTTTAGATTTTGGTCCCTTGCATGATTAAGTTTGACATCCCTGCTCTACAAATTCTTGTTATTGTGTCCATATACAAGCATTTTTATTTTACAGTTCCTCACCTCCCACCCTTGCCTGCATGGCGGACAGTGCTGTATGAACAGGTCCTGCTCAGAACGACCATAAAGTACTTTGAGAAGACAGCTCTCCTCACCTCCTCTCCTTTCATCTCTAATGGGATTGGCATAACTATTATTCTTGCTGACAGTTAAGTTGTCCTGTTTGCTAAGGTTTGCTTGTTCATGTCAAGTGCAATAAACTTAACAGAAGATCTAGGCTCTTCATAATTCTCAAAAGCTACAATCATACAGGCACAAGCACATTCTATGAGCAACACAGACTGACGTTGCCAAGCTCTTGGGTGTCTGCCTATGGAGTGAGGTGTAATGTGGCCATGCTGGAGTAACATATCTCAACAAGAAACAATAGTAACTGGTAAAATTGTTCTAAACATTATCATTAGGTGTGATCAATCCGTTTCTACAGCAATCACACAGTGGATCGACACCAGATCTGGGCATTTTCATCTGTTTCTGGGTATCTATAGAAAAGTTTGTAAAACTACAGTACATACATATACTAGATTTTCAGAGTCAAATTTGCAAACCCAAATTGATGGTTCATGATACCAATCATTTCTCAGGTCTACCATTTTACACCACCTAATATCATAAGTGATTGCAGCAATGGTACCACTAGTACCAGCACCTCTGTACAAAGCTATGCAGGTCTCTATTGCACTACACTCTCACCCTTCGTGGGCCCATTTGTAATGAGTGGCCTTTTCTGATTATTGCTTCATCCATGAAGTATTTGAAAATGGATGCAGAGGGCCTTCAGTTTTTATAGTCCTTTTTTAGATTTGACATTTTTATGTTTAATGAGGCATTGCAATACTCTGACAGCTCTAAGCATAACTCGGGGAGGCAGAGGCATGGTGGGATTTGTAGTTTTGTCACAGCTGGAGTGTCAAGGTTAGCCATCACTGGTCTAATGTATAAAAAACGCATAATGTCTAATGTATAAAAAATACTAAATACAGTGAGAAGTGAAAGTTTGGGCAACCTTGTAAATCATCATGATTTTCCTGTATAAATCGTTGGTTGTTATGATAAAAACTGTCAGTTAAATATATCATATAGGAGACACACACAGTGATATTTGAGAAGTGAAATGGCCATTCCAGAATGTTGTACTTGTTCCTCTGCATAAATGCCTTAGTGGATTTTGAGCAGTGTTTAGGGACGTTGCCTCGTTGAAAGATCCAGCCCCGGCGCAGCTTCAGCTTTTCCACTGATTCCTGGACATTGGTCTCCAGAATCTGCTGATACTGAGTGGGATCCATGCATCCCTCAACTTTGACAAGATTCCCAGTCCCTGCACTGGCCACACAGCCCCACAGCATGATGGAACCGCCACCATATTTTACTGTAGGTAGCAGGTGTTTTTCTTGGAATGCTATGTTGTTTTTCCTTCATGCATAACGCCCCTTGTTAGGCCCAAATAACTCAATTTTAGTTACATCAGTCCACAGGTCTGTTTGTGCTGTGGGTGGAGAAAAGGTTTCCTCTGCATCACTCTCGCATACAGCATCTCCTTGTGTAAAGTGTGCCAAATGGTTGAACGATGCACAGTGACTCCATCTGCAGCAAGATGATGTTGTAGGTCTTTGGTGCTGGAGTGTGGGTTGGCTCTGACTGTTCTCACCATTCGTCGCTTCTGTTTATCCGAGATTTTTCTTGGTCTGCCACTTCGAGCCTTAACTTGAACTGAGCCTGTGGTCTTCCATTTCCTCAATATGTTTCTAACTGTGGAAACAGACAGCTGAAATCTCTGAGACAGCTTTCTGTATCCTTCCACTAAACCATGATGGTGAACAATTTGTCTTCAGGTCATTTGAGAGTTGTTTTGAGACCCCCATGTTGCCACTCTTTAGAGAAAATTAAAAGAGGGAAACTTATAACTGATCCCCTTAAATACTCTTTCTCATAATTGGATCCATCTGTATATGTAGGTCAGGGGTCACTGAGCTTATCAAACCAATTTGAGTTCCAATAATTAGTTCTAAAGGTTTTGGAATTAATAAAATGACAACAGTTCCCAAATTTATGCACCCGCCTAATTTTATTTAAACAATTATTGCGCACTTTCTGTATATCCAATAAACTTAATTTCCCTTCTCAAATATCACTGTGTGTGCCTTCTATATGATATATTTAACTGACATTTTTTATCGTAACAACCACCGATTTATACAGGAAAATCATGTCATTTAACAAGGTTGCCCAAACTTTCGCATCACACTGTATGGGCTTATTCACAGTGGGACGTTGCTGAGCTGCGTTATAAACGCTTATAACGCAGCTTACCGCTCTGCAATGCTAATCCTATAATCCTATAGGTCGTTCACAGTGCGAAGTTAGCACTGCAACGTGTAGCGTTATGGTAACGCACTGCTGCGGTGCGTTACCTCTAAACGCACACATTAACAGGTACAGGAAAAGCATACTTTTCATTGCCTCTATGCTTTACTATACCTACTGTATGCGATGGTAACGCGGCGTTAATGTGCGTTACCACTTTCTTTGCATTGCGTTGTAATGCTGTGTTGTGACTTTAATGTCGCATTACAACGTAACGTCCCACTGTGAATTAGTCCTAAACCTGGGACACCAGAGCTGCAATGTAAGAGTGCTAAATAATACACCACCGTGCTGCCCATATAATAATAGTAATAGAGAGCTTTGAAGTGAGTAAAGTCAGGGAACTAAACAAGGATTCATTTGCTTCCAGACGCTATCATTAGTTTTAGCCTTGGGGTCTCTCAGCAAACAGCCAAAAAAACAAGAAATTCTCCATTCCTTCCACTTCATTTCTAACTTCTTATTTATTTCTTGTTCTGCATGACACCCAACACTGAGCTAATTTATAGCTGCAATTTTACCTTCACTTATCACTGTAATTAAACTACAATTCCACATCAAAATGTAGTCTTGCCTGTGCCTGATGCTAGTGGATTGCAAAACTCAAACATAGTGGTGTATAAACTAACAGGCCTGTTTGTAAAAACTGGCTGTGAAAGGGCAGAAAAGCTTACCAAGGACCGAAAAAATAATACTATTTAATAATAGCCCTGTCGCTGCGTCCTCCTGTGTCCGTGCATTGTGCCTGGCCCACGTGTGTGGCATGCGGACAGACTTCAGACAGCAAGGAGGACGGGTGCAGGGGGGTAGGCTTGTGCTTTCGAGCGCACACATTGCAGCTGTGCATGCACGCATCACAGCTGTGCAATGCAGGGAGGGGGAGTGGGGATCCGCGGCCAAAGCCTAACGCTTGATTTTCCACGCGGCGGGACTTTTAACTTGTCTGTAGATAACATGAGAAATCACCTTCTGTGAGAAAAATCATGAGAGATTTGCATTGGGGCTGTTGTGTCTGGGGCTGCTTGTCTATTTGAGTCAGTCCCATTGCTGCCCTCCCTCTACTGCAGGGGTGTCAAACTCAATCACGTAGGGGCCAAAATCTAAAATGTAGTTAAGGGTCAGATTTTTATGAAGATTCAAAATTTATTGAACATTCTCAAACGAACTGGCGTAACTATAGTGACCATGGAGGACTCGCTCCTCTCTCTTCTGGGTAGAGGAGTTTAATATTTACCTGCTCCATTGCTACTTCGGGTCTCCTCTGATCTTCCTGACAGCCCCATGCTCTATGCTGCACATCTCTGGCACCTGAGGCATGTCACGTGATAGAGAGAAGGAGGTATGGAAGTACAAAGCGTGCGTCTGCCAGGAAGTGGCACAACTCATCCCGGGAGCAGGTAAATATTACACTGCTCTGCTGGGCTATTCTGCTATGTGGGGAAATTTTGTTGGGGGAGGGGGGCTTGGTGTGTGTGAGGTTTACCAGCCACCAGGGAGGTTGGCGATCTGCATCCCAGGAGTGGCCCTCATGATAATTTCATGGAGATGGGGAAGGGGGGGGGGGTGCCCTGGGTTACTGCTGCACCCCAGCTAAAAGTGACACAGTTTCAACCAGAAACTGCTCCTCCGGCTGGGAAAACACTGTGCTGTCTTTCTTTTCCAGCTTACAATGATGGACATTTGAAGCTCTCGAGCGCCACATAAAATGGCAAAGAGGGCCACATTCAGCCCATGGGCCTTGATTTTGACACCTGTGCTCAACTGTATAGCAATGAATACAGCTCAATAGAAGTGAAGCATACAATGTAAACTTTTTAGTAGGAAATGATTGCTCTGATAATTTTTGGTGTCAGTTTTGGAACAAGTTTTGTACCTGCAATAGTGATTTTAATTCCATTATATGAGAGTTGCCTAGAAAGTAACAGCTATTTTTTTTTATTAATCATTTAAGGAAACATTGTACTTATTTTAATTAGGCAAACTGGTCCATATGCAATTCACTTTCCTCCTAGGATTTCTACTAGGAGATCCTTTTCCATCTTCCGTACTTTACCGTAACTTGTAACCTTGATTGTCATAATTGGATTTTCTTTCAATAAACACCCTTGAAACTAAAATAACTTTTTAGCAACCTGCAACTGAAAAAGTAGGTGAAAAACTACTGTCATGCTGGGTACACACGGTAAGATTTTCCATGCGATTTTGCTACCCGATCGTTTTTTCCACGCGATTCTGCGCTCGTTTCTCTTATCTTCATTCGTTTTTTCTTATCTTTTTCCATTCACCGATATGAGAAATCGAGCACGGAAACGATTGGGAGCAATATCGGACATGACAGATTTTATCAATCAAATCCATCTATCGCACGGCAAATCGTACCGTATGTATCAGGCATCCGAATCATTCTGCTTTCTTGCCTGCTGGTAGCTGAACAGGCATTATTGATAAGGTGTGGTAATATCACCTAGGAGATAAAAGGGAACTGAATAAGGGCCACTGTATTTTCTGATTATTTCTTCACATAATCAACTCCTTTATTTAAAGTAAACTTGAAGGAAAAATAACCTACACACGGTGCAGTGCGATCATCGCATCACACCGCGTCCAAACTGCCGCTAATGTTAGTCAATACAACTGTTTTTATTGACGCCAATTTTTGTTTGCGATGCGATACAATGATATGGATAGCATGCTGCAGTTTCCCGCAGCATGCAGCTGATTCCCATAGGGATAGCATTGGGCCGCTCCACGGCAACGCCGCTAGTGGAAATGGCTCTATACTCATCTAAGTAGTGGGAAGCCCCTTCACCTCAGTGGCTGCGTTCCTGTCTCAGTACAGGCGCAGCTATACAGCACAGTTGCCAGTAACACAAAGCCATATCTTATTGCTACTGCACAGGCGCAAGCAATAGTGGTGCCTGCACACCAGCGGGATCCAGCGCTGCAATGGAGGAATATAAGGAGATCAGGGAGGCCTCCGTATTCCCTTCATTGAGATGAGTATCTAGATTTAGGCGATTTTTACTGTTACTGTACATACCTTTGTAAATGGTTTCAAACAGACTGGGAGTGAACAGGCAGTTGTAGTTTGCTGTGAAGAGAACGGGAATCTATGAACTGGTGCAGCAAACTGTATTAAAAGAAAATGTTTCGGGCACTTTCTATGCAAATTCGAGACCATGTTCTTAAATGCATGCAAGAAGCCTTTGTTCCTTCCTTCTAGTGTACTTGCGAAGCATATCTCAGCTTAGCAATCCTCACTGCTGACTGAAACCGGCTGCAAATACATATCCACTGTAACAAAAGCACACCTTGCAGGCTGAATCTGAAGAAGAATTACTCTAAAGCATTTGGCAAACAATAGTTTTCATTAATGTCCTTACTGAAAATACATAGCTAAATCCATAGTCAATCAAAGGCTACCAAGTCTATGCCTGCTAACAGTAGGCACAAGGCACTGGCATATGGCACAAGCCTCCATTTCTCAGAAAATGCCATTAATCACAAAGCATACCAGACTCAAGTCTTCTGTCTGCCCAGATACAAAAATACAGCAAAACCTCAGCCACATTACAGACTGCTATCATGGCTGCCCCATGCATACAAATAGCCAAAGAGTAACAAGTGTTCCTATTAGAGGATGTTTCTCCATTGTGATATCCGTGCAAAAATTCCCAGGCCTAGAAATGGCCAACAGGTAGATATATTAAATAAGAATTAAAAAGTACCTACAGTGAAATATACATTATAGTTAATGTAATCCTCATTGTAGCCCATAGTACCTTAAAGAGAAACTCTGACCAAGAATTGAACTTTATCCCAATCACTAGCTGATAACCCCTTTTACATGAGAAATCTATTCCTTTTCACAAATAGACCATCAGGGGGCGCTGTATGACTGATATTGTGGTGAAACCCCTCCCACAACAAACTCTTGAGTATGTACTCCTGGCAGTTTCCTGTCTGGGAACCTTGCTGCATTGTGGGAAATACTGTAGCTGTTTACAGCTGTTTCCAACTGCCAACAAACCATGCAGCAGCTACATCACCTGCCAACAGTAAAAATTTCACCATTTAATAAATGTCAGAGTGTAAATCAGGGATTTAAAAGATTTTACAATGGGCAAACACTGACTAAATCATTTATACATAAAAATGAAGCACTTTTTTATTACATTATTTTCACTGGAGTTCCTCTTTAACACTCACCTGTTTGCCATGAGACAGACATTAATCTTAAACCCCACCCACTGTCCGGAGCTCTGTGGTTACCCCCACCTGTTGCCATGGCCCGCCCACAGCTTGGAGGCTGCCTATCAGGCTCCAGCTTAGTTGGGGATAGAGCTCCAGACCTCTCAATGAGCTTTTAGGATAAACTGCCATGGTGGTTTTGTCGACAGAGGCAGGGTTTAAGATTAATGTCCATTTCACTGCAAACGCATGAGTACTTGTTATGGGGCAGGAAATGGCTCCACTTGTTATGAGAAAGGGGGAATGGTTGCCCTTGCGACCTGTAACTTATAGGAAAGGAAATGCGGGAAAGAAGATGGTTACATTCATAACGGGGAGGGGAATGGCTGCATTTGTTATGGGGAGGGGGATGGCTGCATTTGTTATGGGGAGGGCAATGGCTGCATTTGTTATGGGGAGGGGGAATGGCTGCATTTGTTATGGGGAGGGGGAATGGCTGCATTTGTTATGGGGAGGGGAATGGCTGCATTTGTTATGGGGCAGATGGAAATGGCTGCATTGGTTATGAGGAAGGGGGGAAGGGAGAAATGGCTGCACTTGTAATAAGGAAGGGGAATTCCTTTATTTGTTATGGGGAGGGGATGACTTTCCTTGTTGTGTGGAGGGGGATGGCTTTACTTGTTATACGTTAAAAGAACTAGCCAAACTTATTATGGTGTTATGGGAAAGAGGGAACTGGCTATGCTGTTATTTGAGCAGTGGGTGAGGCTATACTTGTAACTGAGGGTGGCTCAATCTGATCCATTATTGGGGAGAGTAAATGATCATAATTCTGATAAGACAGATGCATTGCTATATACAGATACAGAGAGTATTTCTATGTAGTATATGTATCAGAGTAATAATATGTATGACATGAGCTAACAAGTAATACTGCTGCTAAAGCAGATACAAAATGTACATCTGTTTATGCAGATACAAGCTTGTATCCTGTATAACTGTATAACTGGAGAGCCACAGCAGAGAGGGATCCATTACACAAACATCACTGTTCCATTGGCTTTATCTGTGCTTGGTCAGGTGCACAAATACATGATGGAATGCTCTGTACACAGCGCTGGCTTTATGACCCCAGCCTGGCAACATCTAGGATGCAATTATTTAGTAAAAGAGTAAAAAACAACAGCGATAATATATAAAACGTGCTAATCCAATACAACCAGTCAGCATTCAGCTCCCTCAGGGTTGGTCAGTGAAAAATAATTATGACTTCTCTGAGCTCCTGTACTTTGCATGCAGTCGCATGAAAGCACAACAATAAACACTATTCACATTTCATTTAACTTTGAAACAAATTCTATGAGAGTGCAGCTGAAGTGTAAACTTTGGGCCATCTCTTGTCACCGCTACTAATAACTCAAAGCAGACCTACAGTAAAGCCAAGTATGCAATGTATACACTGTACAGCAGAAACTCAGAGAGGTGGGCAGGGTCAGCTCTGTGCTCAGAGGGAAAGGCTAACTAAGGCCACATTCCACTTACCCTCTGTCTACAGCCTCATTTACAGTGAACGCTGCAAAACGGATGCGTTTTAACTGATCAGTTGTTCCCATAGAAGTGCATTGTGAAAGGCTTTCAGTTAAAACACATATAATGTGCACTGACCCATTGGAAAACATGGGCATTGGGCTGCACATCAATTGTCAGTTCAGTTATAACTGACAGCGACTGATTCACTGTGACTGGACTTTAAAGGTAGCCATACATCCAACGATTTGGCTGTGCGATCGACTATTCGAATTGATCATTTGAGGGAATTGAGAGGGAATCGAGTGTTCCAGAATTCCCAAAAGATGAAAAGTGGCTGATTTCATGTCGAACGACCAGCTTAGCCGATTGAGTAGGATGCAAGATATCGGTCGATCGCACAGGAATCTGCTACTGTTCACATGTCATTCAATCGACTCTGAATTGATTTTTGCATTCAGAGCATGGAGATACAACATTGGTCAAATCGAATGTGAAGGCGAATTGCATAGGATATCGTTTGTAGTGTGTGGGTTACAAGTCGATCGACTTGCAGCAGATCAATGGCCCATAGAGTTGCATTGGATCTAATGCGCAATAATGCATTTAGATCGATTTTCAATATATTTCATTCTGAAATGTATTAGAAATCTGTTCCTAGTGTGTGGTACACATCAAATAGATTCCTGTCAGATTCGACTTGACAGGCATCTGACAGAAATCTATCTGATGGTCGAATTTGCTGCAAATCTATAAGTGTATGGCCACCTTAAGAACAGATTTTAGAATTAAATCTATTGGAAATCGATCTAAATCCATTACTGGACAATTAGATCCAACGCAACTCTAGGGGCTATCAATCTGCTGCCAGCAGCAGATTGACCTAGATTTTCCAACCAGTCAGGTAAATCAAATCGATTGAAATCGACTGCAAATCGATTGATCGATGGCTGAAATCGACCAGTGTATGGGCCCCTTAATTCATGTTTGTGATAAGGACCTTGGACTTAATACTATTCCTAGTTCTATTCAGTCTAGATAAGCAGCATCTGGCATTGCCACTGGATTTCGCAAACCCAGACAGCCAGGTAGTACAAAATGAATAATGCTAAAATACTTGACGCAGTGGGCACAAAACGTTGCGAGTTGTAAATTATGAAAAGTTCTGCAAAATATGAATATAAAAAAACTGATTCTACTTCAGCCAACCACCTGCACACTAGCCTACTGATTCTGCTTCAGCCAACCACCTGCACACTAGCCTACTGATTCTGCTTCAGCCAACCACCTGGACACTAGCCTACTGATTCTGCTTCAGCCAACCACCTGCACACTAGCCTACTGATTCTACTTCAGCCAAGCACCTGCACACTAGCCTACTGATTCTACTTCAGCCAACCACCTGCACACTAGCCTACTGATTTTACTTCAGCTAACCTCCTGCACGCTCGCCTACTGATTCTGCTTCAGCTAACCACCTGCTCACTAGCCTACTGATTCTGCTTCAGCCAACCACCTGCACGCTCGCCTACTGATTCTGCTTCAGCCAACCACCTGCACGCTCGCCTACTGATTCTGCTTCAGCTAACCACCTGCTCACTAGCCTACTGATTCTGCTTCAGCCAACCACCTGCACGCTCGCCTACTGATTCTGCTTCAGCCAACCACCTGCACACTAGCCTACTAATTCTGCTTCAGCCAACCACCTGCACACTAGCTTACTAATTCTGCTTCAGCCAATCAACTGCACACTAGCCCACTGATTCAGCTTCCGCCAACCACCTGCACACTAGCCTACTGATTCAGCTTCAGCCAACCACCTGCACACTAGCCTACTGATTTTACTTCAGCCAACCACCTGCACACTCGCCTACTGACTCTGCTTCAGCTAACCACCTGCTCACTAGCCTACTGATTCTGCTTCAGCCAACCACCTGCATGCTCGCCTACTGATTCTGCTTCAGCAAACCACCTGCACGCTCGCCTACTGATTCTGCTTCAGCTAACCACCTGCTCACTAGCCTACTGATTCTGCTTCAGCCAACCACCTGCACGCTCGCCTACTGATTCTGCTTCAGCCAACCACCTGCATGCTCGCCTACTGATTCTGCTTCAGCCAACCACCTGCACACTAGCCTACTAATTCTGCTTCGGCTAACCACCTGCACACTAGCCTACTGATTCTACTTCAGCCAACCACCCGCACACTAGCCCACTGATTTTGCTTCAGACAAACACCTGCACACTAGCCTACTTATGCTGCGTCAGCTAACCACCTGCTCACTAGCCTACTAATTCAGCTTCAGCTAACCACCTGCTCACTAGCCTACTGATTCTGCTTCAGCTAACCACCTGCTCACTAGCCTACTAATTCAGCTTCAGCTAACCACCTGCTCACTACCCTACTGATTTTACTTTAGCCAACCACCTGCACACTAACCTACTGATTTTACTTCAGCCAACCACCTGCACACTAGCCTACTGATTCTGCTTCAGCCAACCACCTGCACACTAGCCTACTGATTCTACTTCAGCCAAGCACCTGCACACTAGCCTACTGATTCTACTTCAGCCAACCACCTGCACACTAGCCTACTGATTTTACTTCAGCTAACCTCCTGCACGCTCGCCTACTGATTCTGCTTCAGCTAACCACCTGCTCACTAGCCTACTGATTCTGCTTCAGCCAACCACCTGCACGCTCGCCTACTGATTCTGCTTCAGCCAAACACCTGCACGCTCGCCTACTGATTCTGCTTCAGCTAACCACCTGCTCACTAGCCTACTGATTCTGCTTCAGCCAACCACCTGCACAATAGCCTACTGATTCTGCTATGCCAACCACCTGCACACTAGCCCACTGATTCTGCTTCAGCCAATCACCTGTACGCTCGCCTACTGATTCTGCTTCAGCCAACCACCTGCACACTAGCCCACTGATTCTGCTTCAGCCAACCACCTGCACACTAGCCTACTGATTCTGCTTCAGCTAACCACCTGCACACTACCCTACTGATTCAGCTTCAGCCAACCACCTGCACCACTAGCCTACTGATTCTGCTTCAGCCAACCACCTGCACACTAGCCTACTGATTCTGCTTCAGCCAACCACCAGCGCCACTAGCCTACTGATTCTGCTTTAGCTAACCACCTGCACGCTAGCCTACTGATTCTACTTCAGCCAACCACCTGCACACCAGCCCACTGATTCTGCTTCAACCAACCACCTGCACACTAGCCCACTGATTCTGCTTCAGCCAACCACCTGCACACTAGCCCACTGATTCTGCTTCAACCAACCACCTGCACACTAGCCCACTGATTCTGCTTCAGCCAACCACCTGCACACTAGCCTACTGATTCAGCTTCAGCCAAACACCTGCACACTAGCCTACTGATTCTGCTTCAGCCAACCACCTGCACACTAGCCTACTGATTCTGCTTCAGCCAACCACCTGCACACTAGCCTACTAATTCTGCTTCAGCCAACCACCTGCACACTAGCCTACTGATTCTACTTCAGCCAACTACCTGCACGCTAGCCTACTGATTCTGCTTCAGTCAACCACCTGCACGCTAGCCTACTAATTCTGCTTCAGCCAACCACCTGCACACCAGCCCACTGATTCTGCTTCAACCAACCACCTGCACACTAGCCCACTGATTCTGCTTCAGCCAACCACCTGCACACTAGCCTACTGATTCAGCTTCAGCCAACCACCTGCACACTAGCCTACTGATTCTGCTTCAGCCAACCACCTGCACACTAGCCTACTGATTTTGCTTCAGCCAACCACCTGCACACTAGCCTACTGATTCTACTTCAGCCAACCACCTGCACGCTCGCCTACTGATTCTACTTCAGCCAACCACCTGCACGCTCGCCTACTGATTCTGCTTCAGCCAACAGGCTCAAGATGGCAGTGTGCAAACCATTTACCACCTGATCGGTTGCCATGGTTACAAGGATTCCAGGAAAGTCAATTTTCGGATTATGACGATAGATACAGATGTGTGTCTCATCAGTTTATTTTCACTTCAGGTTTGCTTTTTCCATATTGAAATTACAGATTCTGAACTAATCAGAAAGGGCCAAGCTATATGATTCTGTTATAAACTTTAGCAGTGCTTTAACACCAGCAGCAACTGGCAGCCTGGGAGTAGCTACGAATGACGCTGTTGGCTGACATACTCTGCAGGAAATAGCTGGAGAGAAGCAGACTGGCTGTAATGAGAAAATACAGGAGTAACAAGAGACAACTAGCTGCAATAGTAGAGATGTGCCTGAGGTGGTGGAAGCAGGACAATTTCCATAGGAGAGGTGAGGAAGCGTCATCACAGCAGGACACATAGCTAGGTTTATTATTACACTCTCCTGGCTGTTATCCCACAGATCTGCATGCTGAAATAGTTCATGTTTAGCTGATCTTTTTTTCCCCCCATTTTGAGCAGCCAGCCAATAAAATAGGGTTTTAGTCTACTTTAGGAGACCGAGCAGGAAACCTCATAGGGAAATTCCGCTAATCTAATTGGGTGGACAACACCCTCTCGAACTGCTAAGTTTCAGATAGGTTGTAGTAAACTATGCCCACACTATTCAGCCAGTCACAACGCTCTGTGCTGTAGAGGGTGCTGTGATTGGAGAACTGTTCCCTATGAGGTTTCCTGCTGGGCCCCCTAAACTAGACTAGTACCTAAGATAGTCACTGTGGAAAATAAAACATACCAAAGACCCACTTCTTACACTGTTTATCATATGTGATTTAAAAAGTTTTATTATACATGAATTCTGCATAAAATAATAAAAAGTGGGGGGGGGGGGGGGGGGGGGGGCAGAACTTTGGAACTTTGCCGTAGTTGCAAGCTAAGAAAAAGAAAAGAAAATAGCTGTTGCTCTAGATCATAGATCCTGAGCAAATTAATCCTGCCTGCTCACACTTAGGGCCCGTTCACACTGCACGCGTTTCCAGCCGCGTTTTGGAAACGCGTGCAGGTGGCCGACACGCACGACATCAGAAATTGCATAGAGTGCAATGTCTGATGTTCACACAGCATGCGTTCCGGACCTGTGCGGTCCGGGAACGCATGCTGCACGCAGATTTTACAAAAACGCGCGGCTGTCCCATTCACTTTTCAGTGATGGGATCAGCCACGCAACGCATACGAACGCGGATGGCGTGCGTTCGTACGCGTTGCGTTCTGCATGCGTGGCCGTCCGCGTTTTGCAGTCTGAACGGGCCCTTAGTCAGCAGGAAATACTTTCCCTTTTACCTACACTGAAGTGAGTAGCTGGGTTGTATCCCTCTAAAAACCAAACATTAGGCTACATTTACAGTGAAGAGTTGTGTTGCACGTCCTGCAAATTGGAATTTGAATTGAAACGCAGGGGATACGTCGCATCATTCATTAAATGTGAGTTGCGTAAAGTATATACAGGGAGTGCAGAATTATTAGGCAAGTGGTATTTTTGAGGAATAATTTTATTATTGAACAAGAACCATGTTCTCAATGAACCCAAAAAACGCATTAATATCAAAGCTGAATATTTTTGAAAGTAGTTTTTAGTTTGTTTTTAGTTTTAGCTATTTTAAGGGGATATCTGTGTGTAAGGTGACTATTATTGTGCATAATTATTAGACAACTTAACAAAAAACAAATATATACCCATTTCAATTATTCATTTTTATCAGTGAAACCAATATAACATCTCAACATTCACAAATATACATTTCTGACATTCAAAAACAAAACTAAAACAAATCAGTGACCAATATAGCCACCTTTCTTTGCAAGGACACTCAAAAGCCTGCCATCCATGGATTCTGTCAGTGTTTTGATCTGTTCACCATCAACATTGCGTGCAGCAGCAACCACAGCCTCCCAGACACTGTTCAGAGAGGTGTACTGTTTTCCCTCCTTGTAAATCTCACATTTTATGATGGACCACAGGTTCTCAATGGGGTTCAGATCAGGTGAACAAGGAGGCCATGTCATTAGTTTTTCTTCTTTTATACACTTTCTTGCCAGCCACGCTGTGGAGTACTTGGACGCGTGTGATGGAGCATTGTCCTGCATGAAAATCATGTTTTTCTTGAAGGATGCAGACTTCTTCCTGTATCACTGCTTGAAGAAGGTGTCTTCCAGAAACTGGCAGTAGGACTGGGAGTTGAGCTTGACTCCATCCTCAACCCGAAAAGGCCCCACAAGCTCATCTTTGATGATACCAGCCCCAACCAGTACTCCACCTCCACCTTGCTCTCTGCCCTTTACCAATCCAGCCACGGGCCCATCCATCTGGCCCATCAAGATTCACTCTCATTTCATCAGTCCATAAAACCTTAGAAAAATTAGTCTTGAGATATTTCTTGGCCCAGTCTTGACGTTTCAGCTTGTGTGTCTTGTTCAGTGGTGGTCGCCTTTCAGCCTTTCTTACCTTGGCCATGTCTCTGAGTATTGCACACCTTGTGCTTTTGGGCACTCCAGTGATGTTGCAGCTCTGAAATATGGACAAACTGGTGGCAAGTGGCACCTTGGCAGCTGCACGCTTGACTTTTCTCAGTTCATGGGCAGTTATTTTGCGCCTTGGTTTTTCAACACGCTTCTTGCGACCCTGTTGACTATTTTGAATGAAACGCTTGATTGTTCGATGATCACGCTTCAGAAGCTTTGCAATTTTAAGAGTGCTGCATCCCTTTGCAAGATATCTCACTATTTTTGACTTTTCTGAGCCTGTCAAGTCCTTCTTTTGACCCATTTTGCGAAATGAAAGGAAGTTGCCTAATAATTATGCACACCTGATATAGGGTGTTGATGTCATTAGACCACACCCCTTCTCATTACAGAGATGCATATCACCTAATATGCTTAATTGGTAGTAGGCTTTCAAGCCTATACAGCTTGGAGAAAGACAACATGCATAAAGAGGATGATGTGGTCAAAATACTCATTTGCCTAATAATTCTGCACTCCCTGTATAAAGCATGCTTCACTGCAGCTGTCAAGGCGCACGTGATACCGTACCACACTGCATGCATTGCATTATGGCAATATATTCTGTCACAACGCACTGCTAACACATCAATGTGAACGTACCATTACAATATAATTGCATCGTGTCAGCAATGCCATCATATAGTTTGACGTAACACCTAACTGCCACCAGAAACAGGATGTGCGGACCAGTCTCTTCCTTTACTCAATGCTCCCTCTCCTGAACTGATCTATACATGATCATAGGTGATGAAGAATGAATCACAGGCCATTATTTTGCAGGTAGCGCCAGCACTGTGTGACGTTTGCAGATCAGGCCAGATCTCTCTTTTGCTGATGTGTAACTGCACTTGGCAGGAACTGTGGAATGAAATCACAGCTTTCATCTCCAAGAATCATAACAATTCCACCTGTATCATACATGCTGCACGGAAACCGGATTACACTCCAAAGAGCCCTTGGATTACCGCACAGGATTCCAGCCACAAAGTCACATTAACCCCTAAATAACCTTTTGCTCAGCACTGGTCACTTTAGCAACTTTTCCAAGACCCGATAGCTTTTTGCTTTCTGCTTTTAATGGCGAATCCAGGTTGCAATATAAAGGGATAGGGAGGAACAAAGAGCTGGGATAACAGATTTTTATATGATGAGAGTACAGCAAGCTATAGTACTCTGCTATTTTGACTTTATAAAGTACATAGTAAATGTCACATCTTATATTCTATCGGTAGACAAGTCTAAACACTTTAAAGCAGTAGGATCAGCCATACTATGCCAGGGAAAAAAACACATATATAAGTAGATAAATACATGATCTACTTACATAACACATGTATTATACTGTCCACGTTTTGATTTCAGTGAATGTTATATAGTAAATGACGAGAATTCTGTTCCTGGTGGGGGCCATGTCTTTTGCCCACAGTTAAGGCTAACTTGTGATGTCATTTCTGCCCTTTACTTTTTTTCTTGTCTCCTCCAATCGCTGAGTCGCCTCAGCCTTGCTTGTAAACACAAGTGAGTAGGGGATTAGGTTTCAGATAAGCAGCTGGCAGGGAAATAAAGGGAAGAGGAGGAATAGATTATAGATAAAAAGAACCCCCAGCATGCAATTCTTTGGCATGACTACTAAAGGGCCAGTGCTCCTTAAGTATGTGATAACTCCAAATCATAACAGCAGACAAAGTTGTGAAAGTTTTGAATGCAGGATTAGCATCTTTATCACTTAATACACTCAGACCAGTTGCTGTTGAAATTTGATTTTTATGGTGACGATACCGCTTTAAAATTAGGAGGCACACTCATCCTACATATTCACTTTCAATAACCGTCAGCAAGAATGATACTTAGGGATTTTGTGCATGAGCACTGTTCACACACGCTGCTGGTTTTGTGGCCAAGCACCATGTTTTGCTCGATGGAGATGGAAGGGAAGGTCACACAAGCAACACCATGCAGCAGGAACTTCCTGTGAATTTCCCACAGGAGAAATAATAGTTGGAGGACTTAAAATACCCATATAGCTCATGATGACCCAGAACCACTAGGAAAGTATAAGGAGCGCAAAAGACCAAACAGCCTTCTTACTAAAAACAGCTATGCTAAATATAGAGGAAGGCAAAATTATATTTAGCTGGAGGACAAAAAATGTATAAAAGGGCAATCAGTTTTTGTTCCCTGGCAATCAGTGCTTTGATTGTAATTACTGTATAGTAATGACCTTCGGATCCATTCACTTGAATGGCATAAGAGTATTACCAGCTGTAATTACTTGCCATCAAACAGAGCAGCAGTATGCACTGGCTTGCATTGCCACCATGTACTACGTTTTGAACTAAATGTGAAGTGGCGCAAAAAACATTAGTTTGATACCTACCTAAGAAAAGGGAAGAGTCTAGACCAGGCATGGGCAAACTTGGCCCTCCAGCTGTTAAGGAACTACAAGTCCCACAATGCATTGAAGGAGTCTGACAGCCACAGTCATGACTCATAAAGGCAAATGCATTGTGAGACTTGTAGTTCCATAACAGCTGGAGGGCCGAGTTTGCCCATGCCTGGTCTAGACCCTTCCCAGTCCTCTCTCCATCCCGTATCCCGTAGTTCCATGCCTCGGTGAAGTTCTGTGTCCATCATCAGCCCTCCTCAGGCGGTCTCCAGAAGTAATTGCATCCCAGAATACTTCTGAAGATGAGTGGATCCATACTGCACATGCGCAAGTCTTTGCTCATGCATGCACAGTATGGATGCGCCTATACCAGGGAATACTGTGGTCACAGGTCCTCGCCAAGGAAACACGAAGGTAAGTAACTTCACTGGTGGGCAACGATGGAATGAGGTGACCAAGAGGGGACCGGACAGATTCTGTGGGATCCAAAAGGGCATAAAGAGATAACTTGCATATTCAGCTGCGGTGCATTGTGGGTAACCACAGATGTTCACTTAAAGCTGAATTATTGTAAATTCCTTCTGCTTTAAGAAGGCAAACCAAACTAAGCATTGCTTTTTAGTAGGATGACTTTTTGGTCTCTTTTAGCCCCCTATACTCTCCTTGTGTTTTTGGGTCACCCCAAGCTGCTTGGTTAGTGTGTGGGATCCAAACAAACATTTGCCTTAAAGTGGTAATTTGCATTACACTGGTAAATAGGGAGCTCTTAGAAAAAAAAAACTGTGATCTGCCATTAAAGGGCATACGTATGTAATCGGCGCGGGAGACTTGGGCGCAGGATACAGCCGGTATATGGCTTATCCTGCTCCTGCACAAGTTCCCCGCCGGGGTTAATTACTATTCCCCCTCCAGGTCGCCGTGGATATTGGGAAATGATGTAATTCGGCTTCCAACAGAGTTTTAAAAGCTGCGCCCAAATCTGCTGCGCCGAAAACAACTGCTCCGCATTATAGCCTATGGCTTTCTCCACTTTTGAAGGAGTCAGACGCTATTTGAAGAGCCATGCATTGGCTGTCAGCCTTACTGGTACTCTCTAAATATGGTGTCATTAAGCTACCATTAAATAACGTCAAAGTGACAATCGCAGGAAAATAGCAAACTTCTATGGATCTGGCGACTTAAAGGGAACCTTAACTGAACGGGGGGTAAAGAGTTTTACTTACCTGGGGCTATTACCAGCCCCCTGCAGCAGTCCTGTGCCCTCGGCGCCGCTCTGGAATCCTCTGGTCCCCCCGCTGTCACTTAGTTTCGTTTTTGACGACTCACCAGTCGCCGGCCGCCATGCGTATTATTGGACGCATTCACCAATGCAATTAGCGCTATTGCGGTCCGCAATGCGTACAAAAATACGCGTTGCCGCATTCCGCACGTGTAGATATGCGGCAACGCGTATTTTTTGTACGCGTTGCGGTCCGCAATACCGCTAATTGCATTGGTGAAAGCGTCCAATAATACGCATGGCGGCCGGCGACTGGTGAGTCGTCAAAAACGAAACTAAGTGACAGCGGGGGGACCAGAGGATTCCAGAGCGGCGCCGAGGGCACAGGACTGCTGCAGGGGGCTGGTAATAGCCCCAGGTAAGTAAAACTCTTTACCCCCCGTTCAGTTAAGGTTCCCTTTAAAAAGTGCCATTGTAAAGAAAGAACTGCAATGCAAGCAGGCTGTTCTCTATCAAAAGCTGCCATAATCTTTCAGCTTTGCCACAAACTAAAATAAGAAGAAGTGCTTCTTATATTCGCACCTGTTTCTGTCTAAAATGTTGTTGTGACTCGAGATGAACCCCATGCTGTGCAAAACCAAGAAAAACTCATGTATACATACTGTATGTAGTAGATCAACTTGAGCCAGTGCAACCTGCCTTGATAAACATATTTTTTAGTCATGGAAACAGCAATCTGGAAAATGGCTAAACAGTCTCATCTTGCAGCACTTCTAGGTTCAATTATGGGCCAGGTCATTGTCTGTACAGAAGAACTGCACATAAGATTGAGTTGCATGTTCCTAAAAATGATGCTGTGACAGGTTGATACTGGATATTTTCATGTGTGTTTAACAGTCTAGAGGTCGCAGAATAGGCCACATACCACCCCATAGCTGTAGATTGGGCACCACAACAAGACTGTAGGAGGAATATTAGATTGTCATCTCCTCTGGTAAACAGGTTACTGTTGCGGAAAATGTGTCAAGAAAGAATAGCAATAATACTAACAATAATCATAAGTGCAGCAGCCAAACCAACATCATATTTGTGAGAGCAGGCATATCAGTTAGGATATGATGCATGTCTGTTAGTCCCCGGTGACTAACTGCTAGTCCTCAGTGTATGGCTGCTAGTCATCAGTGCCTTACTGCTAGTCCTCACTGTCTGGCTGCTAGTCCTCAGTGCAGGACTGCATATCCTCAGTGTCTGACTGCCTGTCTTCTGTGCCTGGCTGCTAGTCCTAAGTGCCTGGCTGCCAGTCATCCTCAGTGCCTGACTACTAGTCCTCGGTGCATGGCTGCAGATCAAATTTGTGAGTGCAGATATATCAGTTAGGATATGATGGATGCCTGACAGCTAGTCCTCTGTGCCTCACTGCTACTCTTCTGTCTCTGGCTGCTAGTCCTCATTGCCTGACTGCTAATTGTCTGTGCATAACTGCTAGTCTTCTATCCCTGGCTGCTAGTCCTCAGTGCCTGGCTGCTAGTCCTTTGTGCCTGGCTGCTAGTCCTCAGTGCCTGGCTGCTAGTCCTCAGTGCCTGGCTGCTGTTCTTCGGTGCCTGACTGCTTGTCCTCAGTGCCTGCCTGCTGTTCTTCTGTGCTTGACTGCTTGTCCTCAGTGCCTGACTGCTAGTCCTCAGTGCCTGGCTGCTAGTCCTCAGTGCCTGGCTGCTAGTCCTCAGTGCCTGGCTGCTAGTCCTCAGTGCCTGGCTGCTAGTCCTCAGTGCCTGGCTGCTAGTCCTCATTGCCTGGCTGCTAGTCCTCAGTGCCTGACTGCTAGTCCTCAGTGCCTGGCTGCTAGTCCTCTGTACCTGACTGCTAGTCCTCAGTGCCTGGCTGCTAGTTTTCTATCCCTGGCTGCTAGTCCTCTGTACCTGACTGCTAGTCCTCAGTGCCTGGCTGCTAGTCCTCAGTGCCTGGCTGCTAGCCCTCAGTGCCTGGCTGCTAGCCCTCAGTGCCTGACTGCTTGTCCTCAGTGCCTGACTGCTAGTCCTCTGTACCTGACTGCTAGTCCTCTGTGCCTGACTGCTAGTCCTCTGTGCCTGACTGCTAGTCCTCTGTACCTGACTGCTAGTCCTCTGTACCTGACTGCTAGTCCACAGTGCCTGGCTACTAGTCCTCAGTGCCTGGTTGCTGTTCTTCTGTGCCTGACTGCTAGTCCTCAGTGCTTGGCTGCTAGTCCTCAGTGCCTGGCTGCTAGTCCTCAGTGCCTGGCTGCTAGTCCTCAGTGCCTGACTGCTAGTCCTCTGTACCTGACTGCTAGTCCACAGTGCCTGGCTACTAGTCCTCAGTGCCTGGTTGCTGTTCTTCTGTGCCTGACTGCTAGTCCTCAGTGCTTGGCTGCTAGTCCTCAGTGCCTGGCTGCTAGTCCTCAGTGCCTGCCTGCTGTTCTTCTGTGCATAACTGCTAGTCCTCAGTGTGGCTAGCTGCCAGTCCTCCGTGCCTCACTGTTAGTCCTCTATGCCTCACTGTTAGTCCTCTATCTATGCACACTCACTGTTTTGCTTGTTGTAGAAGCCAGTGTGCTATATAAGCAGTGTGCTAAGACTATGTAATCAGTGCCACAGAGTGGTGTGAAAGTGCCCAGACCCCTGCAGCGCTTCGCTGACTCATCCACAGGCAGACAGGGATCAATACTCTCACAAAAGCTCAACTCACATGGCTAAACACTGAGCAAACCCAGCACTACTGACAGATCACACATACAACTCAGTGTAGTAAGCAATAGTAATAACAGAGAGGAAAATGCATGAGAGGAAAAAAAGACATTCCAGTCCTCAATCCCTGTTTGTCAGGAAGGGGTATAATGAATGAGATGGGAGAGACGGTACGTAATATAAGGTGACAGGAATCCCAGCCATGCTCCATAAGGTGCATCCCCCCAGTCCTACCTGCTGCCAGTGCGCCTCCTGCTCCACCGTCCTCAGTGCAGCCAGCGGTGCCTTTGTGTACAGTGCCCGTGTCCGGTGCCCACTGTGTGCCGAGAGCACAATATACAGCCCCTCTCCCCCCTGAGACATTCATAAGACAGCAAGAGGCGCATGTGCATTGCCTGTCCTCCCTCCCCCCGCCGCTCACTGCCTGCTCTCACCCCGGGCAAGACAATGACAAGGAGGAGGCAGTGCAGACTTGCTGGGATGAAGCAAACTTTGCCCTGCTTTACTTTTCCTGTCACGTGGTGGAAGGATCTTGCATTGATCTGTGCAGAGTTATTAATATTCTGTATAGAGATATTAATATTTCTGCAGTTACAGCTTGACTTTGTATTTGGCATAGCTGCCAGCTGTCTCTAGAGCGACATTCCTGTTTGGTACCAAATCCTTCTGTGTCTCCTTCTTTCTGTGCTGTCTCTCTTTTAGGTCTGATGTACAAAACTGTATATAATAGTGTATCAATAACTCTACTATTTATTTATTCCCCCCTCAATAGGTTATGTACAGATTCCAAATTATAGCAATGCCTATTTTCACAGGCAAATATAAAAGCAAATTTCCACTAGGTGCACTGAAAGCTATTTTTATGATTCCACACAAGTGTCCTGATCATGCGTTTTCCCAATTGCAAGGATGCCTGTGTATTATTATTACTATTATTTATTTATAAAGCGCCAACATATTCCGTGGCGCTGTACAATGTATAAATGTAAATCACAGTATATTGTTACCGCTAGCAGTACCTGAACCTGACCTCACGAATACGGTACATGAATGCACTCCATGTTGCTTTTTAGTGCGATTTGCATCAGCCTAATGCCTGGTAAAGTACAGACGGACACCTGAAGCGTACGTGTGTACACAGCGCCGGGGAGTTGGGCGCAGGACGAGCTGAATGATGGCTCTCCCCACTGCCGCAAAACTCCCCGACGCGTTAAATACTACCTACCCCCCCCCCCCCCCCCCCGAGTTGTCGCAACTCTGAGGGAGATGTAATTCGGAGTCCGGCAACCGCTGGACGCCCTTATTACTCTTATGTGCCCCGCGCAGTATTATATTACTGCTATGGGGTGCCTAGTTTCAGCGCTGAGCGCCATGCGCCAAAACAACCTGCTTCACAACTGAACTAGCCACCCAAAGCAGCCCAGCATTTAGTTGCAAATTATACATACACTACACGATATATACATAGACAAATGACTGTGGTAGGATTCGATTGTGGAAGCAACCTGTTGGCTGTTGTTTCTACGGTAAGATCGGCTAAACCCCGGGCAGACAACCGCGGCCATCATTTACCATCGCTAAACTGTCCGTGTGAACCAAGCCTTAGGCTCTGGGTCCCATTGAAACGAATTGCTGGCGCTTGCAAAAGCACTAGGCTAATGCAAGCCTGTTCCACAGGAACGATTGTAATTTGCCAAAATCACGATAGCGCAGCCTGCAGCATTCTCAGAGATATTTCATTCAGGGAATGCTGGGTCAAAATCTGTGCCCCCCACGGGGTGAAAACTGCCGGAAGGCGGCAGAAAATGTCAAATGCTTTTCTGCACGCTTGGAAAAAAAAACATTTGACCAACATTTCGGCAGAAGTCTGCATGGTCTCCACATAAAAGGTCCGACAAAAGTTTAAGCAGCATGTACCCTCAAAAGAACAGATTTACTCAGTAAATGCCCAAATTACAATTTTAGGTAGCATAGGCCAAGTAATTCATCATTTATGGATTTGTAAAGGCACTGTCAAAAGATTTCAGTTAAAAGCTGAGGTCAGGCACAAGTCAGGAATTGGATACAAAAAAATAAAATAAAAAATGAAAGGCTTATCAATCCCCAGGAGCACAGTAAAGTAAGAAAGGAAAATATTTGGTATTACTAGGACCCATCCTGGATCAAGCCCTCCCTCCAAACTGGATGGAAGAGAGAAGCTACCAACAGGCCTATAGCATTTATAGCAGTTACAGGAATTTATGGCAGGGAGGTCATTGTGTGCACATGACTAGACTTGTATGAGCAATAAAATAAAGGCCGTATTAGACAAAAGACAAAGTTGCCTTTTACTTACCTGGGGCTTCTCCTTGTAGTCTGTTAAGTCCCTCATCCCCAAGTATAACTAACTGTGCATGCGCAGAATGCTCCAGGATAGGTAATCGCAATCAAGGAGGCGTGCAGCTGAAACCATGCATGCACAGTAGCATGCGACCCATCCGCTTTAATGAGGCTGACAGCAGAACAGTGAAAGGGACCTGGAAGACCAAAATCAAACTATTTGGCCTCAACACCAACAGCATAGCTGATGATGAAAAACCAATACAGCAACCAAAAGAACCACCCACAAAACAATACATCATCCAAAGAACATACTTACAATAAAACATGGTGGTGGTAGCATCCTGTTGTTGGTTGTTTCCTTGCAGCAGGGACAGGGGCACTTAATAGAAAGAAGCTAAAATTGTTTGGGCAGAATATTGTCAAATTCTTCATGAAAACCTGATGCCCTATGCCAATTGTCAATAGTAGGAGATTCACTTTACAACATGGCAATGACCCACTGCACAAAGCAAAATTGACCATGCCCCAACTGAAACAGAAAAAGGCAAATTATCTAGTCAGAGCCCAAACTTAAACCCTGTAGAAAAACTGTAGAATGACTTGAAGATTGCAGTCCATCATGCACTATAGCTCAGCCTGAACAGTTCTGTAAAGGAAAGTAGACAAGTGTTGCACAGTCAAGATCTGCAAAGTTGGTAAAGAAGTCTTCCAACAGACTCAAGGCTGTAAATAAAGCATAAGCTGGTTCCACCAACTACAGTACTGACCAAATACATAAAAAAACACATTTCTGCTGGCTGGAGTGAAAGAACATATATGGCGAGGGAGTCATTCAGGGTAGTAGATCACCCCTGTACTTCACAAGAGAACGATGAGTCAGGCTGGGTGCACACATTACATAACGTGAAAGGCTGCGTTTTATGTCATGTTTTATGTTAATGATTTTTTTTTTTTGGTGCATTGGCGATGCTTTTTTTAAGCATTTTGCGAGCGGTTTAATGCGTTTGCCGTTCGCATATATAAAACGCATATACGTTTTGTATGCGTTTTCCATGCATTTTAATATTTCCATTTATGCAAATCACTAGGAAGACAACAGTAAGCGGGAAGACAGCAAAAAATATATTTTTGGGGAAAACGCATGAAAAACGCATATCATTGCATTCCCATTGACTTTCATTATGTGTGTTTTTGATGCGTCTATGAATATAATGCAACAAAACCAGCGTTTTTAAAAATGCAGGTTTGAAAATATATATAAAACGCATATGCGTTTTTTTCTGCGGCCCATAGACTTCCATTAGCGGCAAAAATGCGGCGTTTTACACAACGCTAGCGTTTCTGCTATGTGTGTACCCAACGTCAAGCTTGACCAACTGTGAAGGATTCTTCTGTCATTGGGATGTTCGGAAAGAAAGTAGGCAGGACTGAGCTATGAGAAGATCATAGCCTAACATTCTAGAAGTCTTTATTAGGAAACAGGTGGATCAGGCTAGAAAAAAAATATTATTTTACATCACCTAATAAAGGAGTGTATTCAGTAGGGCATTACCATAGTGACAGGGCTGGATGTAGTAAAAGAAGTGACTGCTAGTGATGAGCAGAAATTACGTTTATGTGTAATTGTACATCATAATTCGCGATTACCCCCCACAGGGGTCTGTACTGGGTCCAGTGCTCTTCAATTTATTTATTAATGACCTAGTAGATGCAGTAGTGAGCAATGTTGCTATTTTTGCAGATGATACAAAATTGTGCAGAATCATCAACTCTCAGGAAGATAGTGTCATATTGCAACAGGATCTGGATAGGATGGCTATATGGGCACATAAATGGGAGATGAAATTCAATGTTGAAAAATGTAAAGTCATGCATTTTGGTCATACCAATGGTTTAGCACCATACAAAATAAATGGGATACAGTTGGGGACATCAAACTTGGAGAAGGACTTAGGAGTACTCATCGACAACAAGTTAAATAATCGTACTCAATGCCAAGGACGCTGCAGCTAAAGTTAACAACATTTTGGGATGCATTAAAAGGGAAATAAAAACTCGAGATGCTAGCATAATATTGCCCCTGTTTAACTCTCTATTAAGGCCACATCTGGAATATGGAATTCAGTTCTGGGCACCACATTACAAAAAAGATATTGCAGTTTTAGAGCAGGTGCAGAGACGAGCAACAAAATTGATACGTGGGATGGAAGGTCTCGCTTACCAAGAAAGGTTAGATAAACTGGGTTTATTCAGTCTAGAGAAAAGACGCCTTAGAGGAGATCTAATTAACATGTATAAATACATCAGAGGGCAATATAATAGCTTGGCGGATGAGCTTTTTGTCCCTAGGCCTTCTCAAAGAACTAGAGGACATGATCTGCGCAAGGAGGAAAAACGTTTTAGCCATTTATTTAGGAAAGGGTTCTTTACAGTAAGAGTGATTAAGATGTGGAATGCATTGCCACAGGAAGTCGTTATGGCAAACTCTATACCTGCATTTAAAGGGGGCTTAGATGCTTTCCTTGCGTTGAAAGACATCCATGGCTACAATTACTAGGTAATGCCTAATGATGTTGATCCGGGGATTTTGTCTGATTGCCGTCTGGAGTCGGGAGGGAATTTTTCCCTTTTGGGGCTAATTGGACCATGCCTTGTAGGGGTTTTTTCGCCTTCCTCTGGATCAACAGGGATATGTGAGGGAGCAGGCTGGTGTTGTACTTTGTACTGGTTGAACTCGATGGACGTATGTCTTTTTTCAACCAAAATAACTATGTAATTATGCATCGTTATCTTAATGCAAAATTTCAGGAAAAATCATAATTAATTTAGTATGCAATTGTAATATTTCATAATTTTGGGTGATTTTTCATGTAATTTTCACATAATTTTGCGTAATTTTGTGCGGACGTTAGTGGTTTATGGCAAAGCCTTGCTACCAATTGCTACATATGTTAGAAAACCTCCCTGGCGGTATTGACAGTTATACACGTCAAAGCAAAACACGCTTCTGAACAGTATTGACATGAATACACGTTAATACTCTCCTGCAATGTATACTAGACCCTTGTTTGACACCTTTTGGCAAGTTACAGGAAAAAAAGGTTATGAAAACTAAATGGATCACTTTTTGCACAGAAATCCTGGGGAAATTGAACGCCAAGGAGGGAGAATAGTGGGTGCAAGTCAAAAAATAATTTTTCATAAAGACCTTGCAGTTTAAAAGCATTTTTCTTTGCATTTTAAAATCGATTTTCTCAAAAACTACAAGGTCTTTTTGGAAAATGATTTTTAACTGGTACCCACCATTCTCCTTAACCACCTCCTAATGACTGTCCCACACCCACTGGCGTAAGCAGTGCAGCAGCCCCAGGACCACTCCACGCCGATTGCCGTGGGTGGCTGCGGAGATCGCGCCCGCATCTCCGCATGAATGATGGAGCTCCGCTCCGCCATCAGTCTCCCAGCGGCCATGGCGAAATCGCCATCTATTATCACAGTACGGCACTGTGATCTAAGGCAGCACTGTACTGGGGACAGCCATGTGACACGGCTGTCCCCTGGGGGACACAGGAGCGATCCGCTGTGATAGGCTGAAGCCTATCACAGCCGATCACTGTAATTGGCTGACGGAAGGAGGGAGGGTGCAAAAATAATAAAAAAATAAGCATTTTTATTTAAAAGGAGAAAAATATTTGTAAAAAAATAAACAAACATTGGGGGAGCGATCTGACCCCACCAACAGAAAGTTCTGTTGGTGGGGAGAAAGGGGGGGGGGGGAAATCACTTGTGTGCTGAGCTGTGCGGCCCTGCAGCGAGGCCTTAAAGCTGCAGTGACCCAATTTGGGAAAAATGGCCTTGTCTTTAGGGGGGTGTAAGCCCGTGGTCCTTAAGAGGTTAATATATGTAGCAATTTTGGTGTCAATAGCATGTATGGGGGCTTTACTCTTTACTGCTAAAGTTGGCACAAAATTACGCCAAATTTTATGCAAAATTAGAAATGACTATACGAAATCAATTGAATTTACAAATTGTAATTATATAAAGGCGTAATTGCGAAAATGTACGCAAGATTTTGCGTAATCGTAAGAAGCTGATTGCGATCATCACTAGTGACTGCAATAGCACCACTCAGGGCCGGGCCGAGGCATAGGCTGGAGAGGCTGCAGCCTCAGGGTGCAGTGTAGGTGGGGACGCACAACTCACTCAGCCATCATTCCCCTATTGTGTTTGAAGCATAGAGAAATAAGAAAAGGGGATACATGGCAGTGACTGCAAGCCAGATAACTAGAGATTAATGTAACCTCCAGACTAAAAATCTACTCAGCAGCACTGTAAAGGCTTGGTGTTTCTTTAACAGTTTCACAGTATCAGAACTTTGTTTTTCTTACTTAAATGACCTCTGTTGCAAAAATCTTAAAATGTTAAATATATGTAAACATATACATATAAGAAGTATGTTTCTTCCAGAGTAAAATGAGCCATAAATTACTTTTCTCCTATGTTGCTGTCACTTACAGTAAGTAGTAGAAATCTGACAGAACCGACAGGTTTTGGACTAGCCCATCTCCTTATGGGGGGTTCACAGGGATTTCTTTATTTTCAAAATGCACTTCGTGAATGGCAGTTGCTCCATCCAACTGCCAAAAAAGTGTATGGTGAGCAGGGAGGCTGGACAGCATCTTTGTATAAATCTTTTTCAGGGAGTGTCTTTATATAGAATAAAGGCCATGCTAAGAATCCCCTTTGGAGAGATGGACTAGCCCAAAACTTGTCGGTAATATCAGATTTCTACTACTTACTGTAAATGCCAGCAACATAGGAGAGAAGTAATTTATGGCTCATTTTACTCAGGAAGAAGCGTACTTCTTATTTGTATGTGTTTTAAATTTTAAGATTTTAGCGACAGTTCCTCTTTAAGTCTCATTTTTAGCTGCACAAAAGCTAAGATCCGCCCCATGAAAGAAAACTGCCTAGGCATTTTTCCCCTGATGCTGTGCAAAGCATGATGGGATTTCCTATGTTGTTATTCTCGTTGCCTAGCAACTGGGAGGGGTGATCAGGACACAAGACAGTTGGAACTGGGTCTCATGTTCCTTGTCACTTCCTTTCAACCAAAAAGATGGCTGCTCTCATGAAATCGAACATTTGCCTGTTCTTTTAAAACAGAGTGGGTAAAAGATTATATTATCTATCTATTTTAATTAACATAACTAATGTAACTAATGACAGTATGTTTGTTTAGGCTGAAGTTCCTCTTTTAAGGTGTTTCAGGGGCTGGGACGCCTCTAAAGGGGCCCATACACTGTTCAATTTCAGCCATGGATCGATCGATCGATCGATCAGAAATCGATTCTATCAAATTCCCAAATCGATCGATTTGCAGCAGATTGAAAGCCCATAGCGTTGCATTGGATCTAATGGCCAAATAAGGCATTTAGATCGCTTTCCAATAGATTTCATTCTGAAATCTATTGGAAATCTGTTCCTAGTGTGTGGCACACATCAGATTTCTGTCAGATTCGACTTGACAGACATCTGACAGAAATCTGATGGTTGAATCTGCTGCAAATCTATAAGTGTATGGCCACCTTATGTCTAATAGCAATCAGTGTGTGACGGCTGGGGTGGGAGGGATGTAGGGGCGCACTTTGGTGCCTCAGCTTTGGATGCTGGAGGACCTTGTCCCAGCTCTGGAACCACTCCTACTACAATCACTGGATCAGCTTTGGATGCTGGAGGACCTTGTCCCAGCTCTGGAACCACTCCTACTACAATCACTGGATCAGCTTTGGATGCTGGAGGACCTTGTCCCAGCTCTGGAACCACTCCTACTACAATCACTGGATCAGCTTTGGATGCTGGAGGACCTTGTCCCAGCTCTGGAACCACTCCTACTACAATCACTGGATCAGCTTTGGGTGCTGGAGGACCTTGTCCCAGCTCTGGAACCACTACTACTACAATCACTGGATCAGCTTTGGGTGCTGGAGGACCTTGTCCCAGCTCTGGAACCACTACTACTACAATCACTGGATCAGCTTTGGGTGCTGGAGGACCTTGTCCCAGCTCTGGAACCACTACTACTACAATCACTGGATCAGCTTTGGGTGCTGGAGGACCTTGTCCCAGCTCTGGAACCACTACTACTACAATCACTGGATCAGCTTTGGGTGCTGGAGGACCTTGTCCCAGCTCTGGAACCACTACTACTACAATCACTGGATATAGTGACTAACTTTCTCAATACAGAACAATCACTAAAGACCCACAACTCTATGCTGTAAGAGTGGACCTGAACTCTTGCACAGGACAGAAGGAAAACCGAGAGAAATGCACACTGTATGTATTAAGAGAGTTTAGCCTGACTAATTCCCCCTCATCTGTAACTAATCACAAGTTGTAATCCGATCTATCCCCTGTGTCAACTGACTGCCATGGCAGATAAGCTCATTTGAAAGCACAGGATGTTGTTAATATGTCTGCTTCCATGAAAGCAGGAAGTAGACACACTGCAGATTTATTGTAGGATTTGTATCAGCTGTAATAAAGACATGCTTTTCTTTAAATGCTGTTGCTTTTCTTTTAGAGCAGAGAGGAAGTTCTGAGTTTAGGTCCGCTTTAAGTAGTCAGAAGCACTTAGAATTGTATAATATAATACACAAGCCGACCTGCGGCGTAGCATACACTGCATAAGGGGGTAGTGGGCAGGAAGGGGGTATTGGGCACAGTGGCAGGGAGGTGGGTCGCCCCCCCCCCCTCCCTCACCTGGGTCCACCATATGCACTCCCCCTCCAGCTTAAGCCCAGCAGGACCCCCCTCCCTCACCTGCGTCCCCCATGTGCGCTCCCCCTTCAACTTAAGCTCAGCAGCAGCCGCCGCCGCTATTAGTAAAAGGAAGCGGGCGGGGATGACTCACCTCTTCGGCACATCGGCAGGGAGGGGGGTCGGACCCCCCATCCCTCACATGGGTCCCACATCTGCGCTCCCCCTCCAGATTAAGCTCAGCAGGACCCCCCCTCCCTCACCTGGGTCCCCCATGTGCGCTCCCCCTCCAGCTTAAGCTCAGCAGCAGCCGCCGCCGCTATTAGTAAGAGGCAGCGGGCGGGGATGACTCACCTCTTCCGCGTTCCAGTGTGCGTTCCACTGTGGTCACTTCAATGCCGCCCACTGTATTGTAAGTGGACGGCATTGCAGGAAGTGACGACATTGGAACGCACGCTGGAACACAGAAGAGGTGAGTCATCCCCGCCCGCTGCCTCTTACTAATAGCGGTGGCTGGTGCTGAACTTAAGCTAAAGGGGGAGCACAGATGGGTTACTCAGGTGAGGGAGGGGGGGTCCGATCCCCCTTCCCGCCACTGTGCCCAATACCCCCTTCCTGCCCGCTACCCGATCCAGCTCGGCGGCAATCTAGGACCGCCCCTGGGGGTAGTGCGCTACTTCTTCTTGCTTGGACTGGCCCCTTCTTCTTGCTTAGACCGGCCCTGGGGGCGGGGCACTACTTCTTCTTGCTTGAAGGTTGAGGCACTAAGGGCCCATTTACACTTAAAGGGTTTTTTCGTGAAAAAAGTAGGCAGTTAAAAAATGTGACAGATGACAGGTTTTGGGCCAGTCCATCTTTTTAAGGGGGATTCTCAGGGCTTTCTTTGTTTTCAACAGAATTTCCTGAACAACAGTTGCAAAATCTAACTGACATAATAGTGTGCAAGTGATTAGGGAGGCCGGCTGGTATCTTGCTATTTTGGCAGTTAAACTGCTGTTCAGGAAATGCTGTTGAAAACAAAGAAAGCCCCCTTAAAAAGATGGACTGGCTCAAAAACTGTCATCTGTCACATTTTTTAACTGCCTACTTTTTTCGCGAAAGAACCCCTTTAATCAGTTGGTGTGCGTTAGTACGCGTTAGTATGCGTTGGTACACGTTTTCCATAGCAGTGCATTGTGAAAAAGATTTCATTTAAAACACGGTCAGTGTGAAAGAGGCCATAGGAAAACATGGGCATTACTTTGAAAATCAGTTTTCTGTCCGTTTTAACTGAGAGCAACTGATTAAGTGTAAAAGGGCCCTTACTCTATTATCTATATGGATGTTACTGAAATGAGTTATGGAAATATAACCAATATCCATCATTTTTATGGTAGGAAAACTCTTTATTAGTGTAATCATTTATGAAGCTTCTTATGTTTCTAGTTTGTTCATAAAGTTTTACAGCCGTACTTAACTGTGTATTTCACTGCCATCTTGACAATAGGTAGGAGAAAAATAACAGACAGTGACATACGAGGTACAGCGAACCATATAACACAGAGTTGCCTAATGGCTATACAAGGCACGGTGTGCCCTGGATTATACAACCTGTCCATCATTGTGTGCGGAGTGATGGCTGTGCAGAAAGATCCACCAAAGGCAATGTTAGTGCAAGTTATGCAAATGAATTTTAAAACCTACAAAGACTGTTTCTGGCCACAAAAGTGATGGAAAAGTTGTTTCAAGGGGCCTAACACCTGGATGGGGGGGGGGGGGGGGGGCAGGGGCGTAGCAATAGGGGTTGCAGAGGTAGCAGCCGCATCGGGGCCCTTGGGCCAGAGGGGCCCCGAAGGGCCCTCCCTCAACTACAATATTAGCTCTCTATTGGTCCTGTGCTCATAATAATCACTTCTATAGATTCTTTGAATAGTGGTAATCATTAACAAGCTGCTCCCCATCCACTTCTTTCACCTCTAATGCTGTAGTTGCTATTGGCAGGTTTTGGTGCGCCGTATCAATTGTTATGTATAGAGTGCTAAGGGGGCCCCATTATAAAACTTGCATCGGGGCCCACAGCCCCTTAGCTACGCCACTGGGGGGGGGGGGGGGCACCTTTAGTTTTGATGTCAGGTGAGCATATTTTTGTTTTTACTAGTTGACATCTCCAGGACATAAATGTTAGTCCTCCAGGCGGCAATCTTTACCTGCTCCAGCGATGCATCGGGTCTCTTCTGTTCTTCCCAGCAGCTGCACACTCTGTGCTTCCATAACTCCAGCTTCAAGCTGAAGACAGCAAAGTCCAAGGTTGGTTGGAACACCAGAGATAAATTGCAGTCGTGTTTATTCTTTATGGCATGCGTCAATACAAGAATTGACAATTGTTTCAGGGTTGCAGGGGGTCCACTTCATCAGAAAGTGAGGACATACAGACAGGCAATGTCTGCACTTTCTGATGAAGAGGACCCTCCATGGCAGCAAAACAATTTTTCTGACAAGCATTTGCACTAACTTAGGCGGTTTCCCCCTTCGACCTCTCACCAAGCTGTATTTTTTAACAGATAATCCTAAACACACACTACATTTATGTATACTTCATCCTCCCCCACCTTTTCCCCCCCTCCCCCCCCCCCCATTCCTTTAGATTATAAGCCCACAAGGGCTGGGCTCTCTCACCTTTTTGAGTCTTGGAATGTGTTATTCAGTCTTTGGCTTACAGTGTGTTATACATTTTATTTATTATGTTACATCTGTATTTTGTACCAGTGTCCATATTTGATGTTTATCATTGTCTGCATCATTACATACCCCTTGTTTGTTTTATTACTTGTACAGCGCCACAGAATATGTTGGCGCTTTATAAATCAATAATAATAATATAGATAGGCTTATCATTTTTAGTACTGGCTTTGTGAATCAGGATTAGATGCTGCTTACTCCATATGTCCCAACTGGAGGGTCAGTTGCTATTTTTAAAACAAGTCAGGGCCAGTGCACACCAAAAAGCACTAGCGTAGTTGCAAAGTGATTTCGCTAGGCGGTTCTAGGCATGTGCCTAGCGATTTTCTAATAATGCCTAGCGATTTTCTGAGCGTTTGGTGTAGCGTTTTTTATTTTTTGTTACAGTAGAGCTGGAACTGAACAGCTTCTGTAACAAAAATGCTTGGAAAATCGCTCTCATCTAGCGCTTTTCAGAGCGATTTTCCACTTTCCTATACTTAACATTGAGGCTGAATCGCCTCAGAAATCAACAAAAATGATGCAGGACCTGTGTTTGTGTTTGGGAGAAAATCACATCACTATGTGATCCATCCCATTCAATTACATTAGCCAAGCGCTTTTCAAAGCGTTGGCATTTCTAAAAGCACTCAGAAGCGCTCATGGTGTGCACCAGCCTTCTATCTAGCCTGCATTGCTCCTCAATTGGCCCTCTTTCAGGTTTTCTATATAGGTCTATATTAATAAATTTATTTTTTCACAAGTATGTAGACTTTACATGTTAAACTGTTAAATTGCATATTTAAAGTTGAATGCTTTTTTTCTAGTATTCTCTTTGTCACAGCTGCAGATATCTGCAGAGGAATGAAAACTGGCTCTTGCTAGGAGTTCCACATAACTGGAGGTGTCACACAGGGTGGGTTCTTTGCTTGATTATTTTGGACTCAGAGATTCAGAGGGATGGGAGATGTGTTGCACTGCTTGCAGTGAGAATCGGTTCTATAGCCGTTTCCCTTTTCTCCCACATGTGGCAGGTAAGCCTAAGAAAACGTTTGGGCCTGCTGATCTGCCTGGGAGCATGGGTGTAGCACTATGTCTCAGTTATTACTTCAGGAGCATGAACTGGGGAATAAGAAGACAGTAAAGTGCTGTCACAAGAGCACAAGAGCAATCCACATTACACAGCTGGAATGCACTCTACAGTATAAAGTAAGAGGTATTTGCTTGCCAAGTGGATTGCAGATGATAAAGGATTGTCTAACTGTGTAAAAGAATTCTTAGCACAGAAAGATATCATGTACAAGTGGAAATACAGTATATACATTATATTATCACCCCAGGGAAAGGTGGTGTAATGGTTCAGAGAATGAGCCCAAATCACCACAGCTACACTGTCGGCACTATGTGAATTGTATGCATCATTTTAAAATGTTTTATTAATGTAACTTTCCAGGGCATAACTACAGGAGAGCAGCCTCTGTAACTACGGGGTTTGGGGGTCAGAGCAGTGAGGGGCTCCCAACTACTAATCTTCACTCCCACCAATACACAGGTCCATCCTCCAGATCAGGTGTTTTTGTGGCTATACTTGTTATAGGTGTGAAGATTATGATGCCCGCACTTGGTTTATGACCCTTGTAAGATGGGCCTCCAGGCTGTGAGGGTCACCAAGGGTTGGCAAGTGAAAGGTGTGACCATTGGGGGGCGTTCTATGTTTTGCTGGAGGGCTCCCCATGATTTGTAGTTACGCCCGAGTTTTGAACTATACATTCTTTCTTTGTGTATCTTGTGTTTATCACTTCAGCTTGTGTCTATATTCAACAGATTCCATAGAATGCTAAATAGTTGCCCTCATCTAATATTACATTATATATGTGTGAACATTTCAACATCAACAAAAAGCCTCACGTCTTAGGAGTCATTTGTCCAGACGGCTATATATTAGGCCTCTTACCCACAGTTGCATTTTACAGCTGTAATTTTCAGCAACGCGATGTGACAAGATCTGTGAGGATATTAGAAGGGCATAGACTGCACTGTTTAATGTCCCCATCCATACATGGCCATTCACAGCGGAATCGCAATGCATGGTTGGCGACGAATTACTGCAAACACATGACAATTTCCATGCATTGTGATGAATTGAGGCACAATTGCATTGCTGGAAATTGCATCAAAACAGAAATGCGGTGCGCAGTGCCAGCTTTTCCGCATCCTGATGTCCTCAAGTGGGGAAGGTGCTTAAGACTCCATCTGCCTCTAGACTACGTTCAATAGACTTTTAGTGGGCTTGGCTAATCCTACCTGTGAACCTAACTGTCAAATTAACACCAAAGACTAGAAAGAAAAACACTTAAAGGGGCACTACAGCAAAAAACTGTAAAATTTAAAATATGTGCAAACATATACAAATAGGAAGTACATTTTTTCCAGAGTAAAATGAACCATAAATTACTTTTCTCCTATAATGCTGTCACTCACAGTAGGTAGGTGAAATCTGACAGAAGCGACAGGTTTTGGATTAGTCCATCTCTTCATAGGGGATTCTCAGCAAGGCTTTTATTCTTTCTAAAGATATTTCCTAAAAAGGATTTAAACAATGATGCTGGCCAGCCTCCCTGCTCCCTATACAGTTTTTTGGCAGATGGACAGAGCAACTGCCATTCACTAAGTGCTTTTGAAAATAAATATATCCCTGAGAATCCCCTATAAAGAGATGGACTAGTCCAAAACTTGTCACTTCTGTCAGATTTCTACTACCTACTGTAAGTGACAGCAACATAGGAGAAAAGTAATTTATGGTTCATTTTACTCTGGGAAAAAATATACTTCTTATTTGTATATGTTTGCAAATATTTTAAATTTTACAGTTTTTCGCTGTCGTGCCCCTTTTAACCTATGGATAAAGTGGTATAGGTTCAGAACCCATCTTGAGCTGTCATGGCTGTTAGTGTCACTGTGTGTCATATATTCACTAAATGCTGGTAAAATTACCATGCACAGCAATTTACAGTGTTTACGCAAGTGAGATAGCGCATGTCGTGCGCATAGCGCAACTCCTGTTACCTAGGTAACACATGTGTTGCTAGTGTATTGCATAGTAAGCCACTTGTGTAATGAGCTTTATAGCAGCAATGTGCACATTACTTGGGTAACATGAGTTGCCCTATGTGTGCAACCTGGGCAGCACAGTGACATAGTGGTTAGCACCTCACCTTGCAGCACTCGGTCCCAAATTCAAATACCAGCCAGGGCACTATCTGCAAGGAGTTTGTATGTTCTCTCCAACTCTGCATGGGTTTCCTCTGGGCACTCTGGTTTCCTCCCATATCACAAAAACACACTTGATATAACTGGTTACCCCTTAAAGAGAAACCGTGACCAAGAAGTGAACTTCATCCCAATTAGTAGCTAATACCCTCTTTTACATGATAAATCTATTCCTTTTCACAAACAGATAATCAGGGAGCTCTGTATGGCTGATATTGTGGTGAAACCCCTTCCACAGGAAAATGTGAGGACCATGGTCCTGGTAGTTTCCTGTCCGTGAAACTCGTTGCATTGTGGGAAATAACAGCTGTTTTACTGTGTACAGCTGGTTCCAACTGCCAAAAAAGCTAGCAGCATCTCCTTCCTGTGACATCCCCTGCCAGCAGTAAAGATGTCGCCATGTGATAAATGTCTCTCTGTAAATCAGGGAGAGGAAATATTTTACAATGGGCAAACACTGACTAAATCATTTATACATAATTATTGTAAAAATGAAGCACTTTTTTATTACATTATTTTCACTGGAGTTCTTCTTAAATTAGCCCTAGACTACAATACATACAGTATATAGACATATAATTATATATATTAGATTGTTGTGAGCCCCTCTGAGGGACAGTTAAGTGACTCGGAAGCACTGCGGAAGATGTCGGTGTTGTATTAATAGTAATAACAATAAATGCTACATCAGTTGCATACATACTGCTAAAATTGCCATGAGAAAGTAGCAAATATATTTATCTACAGTATATTAGCACCATAGTAGGCCTTGCCTACTCTCCCCTACAGTGTAAGGGCCACTGGCGTTGTGGATGGGAGGCGATCGCCGCATCGCCTCGCATCCCCCCGCAGGTACTTGCGGTTAGTGTCCGAACAACCGGATGCGACATCATGCGACTTCCTATTAGCGGTAAAGGGGACTCGGATGCGTGCTGCGGAAATCTGCAGCATGCAATCCATAATTTCCCCTGTGTCGGATTGCGTTGCATCGCGTCAGGTGATTTGCGTCCATGGACATTAACGGTGGTTTAGCTGCGGTGCGATGAGATGATTGCACCGCATGTAGTGGAAATGAGCCCTAAAGTAGTACAGTTCATTTACAGAACTGAATAGGACAGTTTAGTCATTTTTCCATCACCCTGTAACACAATATCGCAGTGAAGTGTTGCCACTTATCAGTATTGCGTTACACAGGCATGTGGTGTGAAGAGCCTGTCAGGGATCTCTGTGGAGAAGGACACACATGCTGAGCAGGGCTTATGGTGGACAGTGAGAGCAGCACAATCAGTGTGTTGTGTCGTGTGCACACACCTGTCAGGCCCTGCTGCTGCAGCTGCTGCTCACTTGTTCTCACTCACTGAATATCATGTCACTTGCGAGTATCCTGTGCTCTCCCCGAGGATCCTGCTTTCATTCTTATAATCTGATGTTTATTTATAAAGTACACTCAGGGTCAGGTGACACTATGCTGGAGCAGCCGGAGCAGGAAGACTATGCCTATGGCCTAGCATATAGCTACTTGGCCTTGCCACTTATGCTGCCTATACATGCTACATTTTTTTTGATTAGATCATTTCGTTTGATTATTCTGTTACATTGAATATAAAGAATTTTCCAACATGTCCGAATCTGATTTTTATTGAAAAAACAGGATTCTTTTTGACTTTCATTTGATTTGATCATTTTGGTCGAATAAACGGGACAATTGAACATTTTTATTGTATCGTGTATGGGCACCATTAGGAACATAATGGAGGGGCTGAAAGTGGGGGGAGCGCAGAGTTCCTTGGAGAGAGGATGGGGGTGACAAGTGCCAGATGAGCCGGAGGCAAACGATTGCGGTCCTTTGTGTCAGCGCTTAGTAATCCAGTACAAGGAATCACTAAATAATATTATAGGACACCTAAACTAAATAATATACCCAATGCAATCATGAACAATCATCTGATCAAGGAAAATCTAGTGTCTTTGTGTAGCTACTGTATAGTCATGGTACCTAATGCAAACCTGCATTTCTCACAGCAACAGTAAAGCTGGACACAGACACACAAACCATTTATATCACGCTTTTCTCCTGGCAGACTCAAAGCGCCAGAGCTGCAGCCACTAGGGCATGCTCAGTAGGCAGTTGGATTGTTAGGGAGTCTTGCCCAAGTTCTCCTACTGAATAGGTGCTGGCTTACTGAACAGAAAGAGCTGAGATTTGAACCCTGGTCTCCTGTGTCAGAGGCAGAGCTCTTGACCAGTACACTATCCAGCCTTAGCTTGGACACAGAATACACAACACATGCCCAACATTAAGTATGAACGCTAGCTCCCCAATGGACATATTGATCATTTTTGCACTTTACACCACATAATAGCAGCCAGGCCTGATGCAGTACAACGCTGTGGGAACCGACATTGGCATTGCATACCGCTGTGCCCCAGCCAGCATTGATTTCATCAGGAGTGAACATGATTGATATATATTCCATTCATAAACATTGATTGACATGTACTTATGTTTCAATGGTTTTTTTTTTGTCTTAAATGCAGGGGCGTAGCGATAGCCATAGCAACTGCTATGGGACCCTGGTGCATAGGTGGCCCAAGTGGTAAATGATGTATTAACTATTACTTTTCCAGTGTTTTCCACCCTCTGACTTTATTTCAGTGCCTATAGACTGTTTACAGTGTACATTGCATAGGAATGAACATTGCCTAATCAACTCGTATATCCCTTCAGGAATGAACATTTCCTAATGAACTCCTACATCCCATAAGGTAGGGGCAGGTGGCATCTCTCAAGACTACCTAGGTCTGATTGCCCCAACTAAATTCTGCTATAGGGCACCATAATCTCTAGCTATGCCTCTGCTTGAACGGTTTATATCATTCAGTGGTCCTAAATCTAACCATTAAAAAAAAAGCACAGTGCATTCCTAGCTTCTATGCTAATGGAGCTGAATCCGACACAGACAGTGGGGTCTATGTTCTTCAGCAGTAAGCTGTAGTATAAATGTCTAATTAAACCTGTTTTATATCCTTACTCTAAAGTCTCATACACACGTACAGTGGCATAGCAATAGAGGGGCCCTCCCTTAACCCCTGTATTAGCTCTTTATGGGTCCTGTGTTAGTAATAATCGCTTCTATAGATGCTTTGAATACTAGTGATCATTAACAAACGGTTCCCCATCCCATTCTTGCACCTTCATGCGTGAAGAAATAAAGGTATGTATAGGGACTACATTTTTTCTCATTAGAAACAATGGCTCATGGTCAGTACCTTGGCCTCAGCTTTGTTCTTTTCCTTCTCATTTATGGGCCTGGTGATATTGAATGAACAAAGCGCCTAGTTTAGTTAAGGTCCCTTTGCTTAGCTGAGCCGTGTGCCCACCTCACTCTGCATCTGTCTGGTACACTAGGTTGGCACCCCCAGGTACCTGTTATTGTAATGGTGGGGTACACATTGGATTACCTTCAGATGTTTACTCTTTTTTCATGTTGTAATGCTTGAGTTTCTCAGGAAAAGTATTGCATCTATTTTTGTCACAAACTCTTCAAAAAGGCTGCCTTGTCTATGACTACAGACATGTTTCTCTTTATTGTTGATGACTGTGGCTTGTATTAAGAACTGTAACTTTCCTGTTGAGTAATTTCCAGTATTTTGCAATGTATAAGCATTACCAGAGAAATTGGAGCCCCTTGGGCCATCTTTGGTTATAGATGATTACTGTCCCAGCCTTCTAAAGTACCGTAATAAGAAGCCATGTGACCATTTATGCTGGGAATATACGATGAAGATTTTTTTGGGGGGCAGATTTACTGGCCAATCGATTTTCCGATTAATTTCCATTCACTTTTATGACAAGATCGATCAGAAAAACAATCAAAATCAGATAGAACCTGTCGGAAATTACCTATCGAGCCATCTATCTGCCAAAAGAACTCATGGTGTATTCCCAGCATTAGTCCCTTGCTTGTGAAGCCACCGAGTAGCTTGTACAGTACTCTGTCCATCCATCACTAGGAATGAAGGAGTTGCTGCATCGTTAGCATTAGGTGGAGCGACCATCTGCCTGTGCACAAAGGCTGAATACTCGCTGACTGCATGTTCAATTCTGCATTACGGTATAAAGGTGGCCATACACTGATAGATTTGCAGCAGATTCGACCAGCAGATAGATTTCTGTCAGATGCCTGTCAAGTCGAATCTGACAGGAATCTATCTGATTTGTGCCACACACTAGTAACAGATTTACAATAGATTTCAGAATGAAATCTATTGGAAATCTATTGAAAATCAATCTAAATGCATTGTTGCACCATTAGATCCAATGCAACTCTGTCTGCCATCGATCTGCTGCCAGCAGCAGATCGACCTAGATTTTTCATCCTGTCAGATAGATCAAAATCGAAATTGGCTGCAAATCGGCCGATCGGTCGTGCATTGATTTGCGGCCGATCGATTTGATCTAATCGATCAATCGCTGAAATCGACCAGTGTATGGGCCCCTTAAAGGGGTGCTTTCGCGAAAAAAGTAGGCAGTTAAAAAATGTGACAGATGACAGGTTTCGGGCCAGTCCATCTTTTTAAGGGGGATGCTCAGGGCTTTCTTTGTTTTCAACAGCATTTCCTGAACAACAGTTTAACTGCCAAAATAGCAAGATACCAGCCAACCTCCCGAATCACTTGCACACTATTATGTGAGTTAAATTTTGCAACTGTTGTTCAGGAAATGCTGTTGAAAACAAAGAAAGCCCTGAGAATCCCCCTTAAAGAGGAACTCCAGTGAAAATAATTTAATAAAAAAAATGCTTCATTTTTACAATAATTATGTATAAATGATTTAGTCAGTGTTTGCTCATTGTAAAATCTTTCCTCTCCCAGATTCACATTCTGACATGTATTACATGGTGACATTGTTACTGTGGGCAAGTTATGTAGCTGTTTCTAGCTGCTCTGGCTGTTACAGACAGCTTTAAACAGCCATTTCCTGTCTGTGAACATTGTTACATTGTGGCAGTTTGCCCAGAGTACCGCGGTATTCAGAGCCTCTTGTGGGAGGGGTTTCAGCACAAAATTAGTCACACAGCGCCCCCTGATGGTCTGTTTGTGAAAATCATTCTATTTCTCATGTAAAAGGGGGTATCAGCTACTGATTGGGATAAAGTTCAATTCTTGGCTGGAGTTTCTCTTTAAGGTGGCCACTAACGATCCAATCTTTTTCATCCAATTTTACCAAATCTATGTAGTATAAGGGTAAATTGAGTAAATATATTGAATGGATAATTAAAGCAGTCCCTTATATTAAATAGAAATGGTAAGATTGGATGAAAAAGATTGGATCATTAGTGGCCACTATTAAAAAGATGGACTGGCCCAAAACCTGTCATCTGTCACGTTTTTTAACTGCCTACTTTTTTCGCGAAATAACTCCTTTAACTCTGATCTCTTGTGTGGGTAATTGGTGATTATTATTATTTATTGGATTTATAGAGCGGCAACATATTACGCAGCGCTGGACAGTAAATATTGTTACAGACAACGATAATAGGGGTGATAGACAACTTAAAGAGGAATTTTAACCCAAGACTGAACTGCATCCCAATCTGTATCTGATACCCCCTTTCCCAATAGAAATCTCTACCATTTCTCTAATAGATCACTAGGAGGTCTGTATGGGTGATATTGTGGTGAAAACCCTCCCACGGTGTGATGTCATTACCATGGTCCTGACAGTTTGCTGTCTGTGAACCTTGTTGCATTGTGGGAAATAACGTCTTTTTCCAAGTGCCAAGCAAGCAATATCTCGCTCTGTGCATAGCACTCTCAGTAATGACCATTCCGCACAGATCACCTGACAGGTCTAAAGATTTTGTTACCAGTGATAAATCTCAAAATGTAAATCAAAGAGAGAAAAGATTTTACAATAGTCAAACACTGACTAAATAATCTATGAATTAAAATTGTAAAAAAAAAAAAATAAGCAATTCCATTAATTATTGTGAAGAAACGCGGAAAAGCCGCCGCAAGTGTTCAGGGTGAGGCGGCTGTTTCCGCGTCCAACATGGCGGCACAACGCGAAGAAACCGCCGCATGCCGCATAGGCAGAGTGGTGGAGTCCACGTTGGATGCGGCGGTTTGTACGCATAGCGATGCCTCTGACATGGTGGTTGGACGCGGGGAGTCCGTCGCTTGCTTGGAGAGCGGTGCTGCGGCCTCCGCGCCCGAATCAGCTGATACTTTGCAAAACATGTCTGGTGTGGCTGGGACTGCTAGTCCACACAGGTTCAGAAGGATGCGCGCGCTGATAGACAGAGCTTATATGACAGCCAGAGAAGAGTCAGCTGACCAAGCTGGTCAGCTGACATTTTTACCATCCTCCATTGGTCCAGCACTTAGGGGTGGCGCTGGAGAGCACTGTGGTATATATACTGGGTGCTGGTCATTTCTCTGGTGTCTGGCGTTGCGATCACTACGTGGTAGCACTCAGACCTTGTCTGTATCTGTGTTCTAGCATAGTTTCCAAAGGTGTTGACGATCAAGGAACTCACACCTTAGCGTCAGGAATATTGAACTGTATTATTTGTTATGACCTTCTGCCTGCCTCACTATTCCTCTGAACACTGATTCTGTACCTTGCTATTTCTGATATCCTGTTGCCAAACTCTGCTCGTTCCTGGACTCTGTATTTTCCTCCTGATTCTGTACCTTGCTATTCTGATACTCCGTTGCCAATCCCTGCCTGTTCATTGGATTCCGTATCTGTCTCCTGAATCTGTACCTTATCTGTCTGTGTGTTAACGACCTGGCTTGCCCGACCTCGAGAACTGACCTTACTGTTAGAGGCAGTTCCCAGACCTGTTAGTGACACCCTCTCTCTGGTATCACTCACACACTGTCCTTCCTACTCTCAGCCTAGCTCCTCCCCCAGGAGAGTCTAGGCCAACGGAAGGAACATACTTCTGTGCAGTACTCAAAGTATTACTGTTGCACCTAACACTCACTTGTTATCTCAGGTGTCCAGAGGTTAGTAGATATATCTGATTATCGGTGGTACTGCAGATCATCAATAATCGGGTATATTCTGTATTCTCGGTGATTCTGCAGTTCACCGGTAATCAGACCCTCTCTGTGTTACACCGATTGTTACAATTATATTATTTTCACTACAGTTCACCTTCAATACAGGTAATACGCAGTAAAACACACAATTCTAGATCATACACTGGAATAGTCGTCCCAGTAATTCAAGTTCATGCTATTCTGTGGGCTGGAGGGGTGATCAGGTATGATATGAAGGTCTAACTTTATCATACTTCCAGCCACTCCTTCATCACACCTCCCGTCACTCCTTCATCACACCACTAAACGGAGCATGAGCATAAATACTTTCCTCCTGAGGAAGGACAGCCAGTTTTTGGTAGAGATATTTATTTGGTATGTAAAACAACACCTCTCAGAGGCACTTCCATGTTACTGGTATAACTGCTTAGGCACTGATACCTGATGAAGTAGGTTCAACCCACGAAATGCATTGTTTCATGTGCCCAGTTAATATATCTTATCTTTACTAGTTGTCCTTCCTCGGGAGGTAAGTGTTCATGCTAATGCTCCTTTTTAGAATTAAATTTATTTTATCCTTGGATAAAAATATATATATATATTTTATCCTTGGGTGCCTCCAGAGTCCACACATTTATGTATTTATGTAGGTTACACATTAGCTAATACTTATGTAGTAATACTGGCAAGACAGGATTTACACTTTTTTTTGCCCCTAGGCCAAGTATATTGGGGCTCCCCTTCCAAGTGCAGCAACGCCCCCTCCCATTTCACGTGCCGCCCCCTCTTCCATGTGTATCCTCCATGTACAGCAACCCCTTTCTTTAATGAACAGCCCTCTTGGACATGAGCTTTCCTTTTCATATGTCACTCTCCATTTCCAGGCTTTTCTTTCATTGTAGCAACTATCCCATGTCCAGGTACCCCCTTGGGCTGCAGCTGCCCAAGGCCCGGGCCTGGGTGGCCTTTCCAGAGTTCCTGCCCCAAATACTGGAAAATCAAAGGTGCCCACAATTTGAAAAGCACCCCGGCTGCAATGTCATGAATGATTGTTGAATGTGTAAGATCTTCTCAGGAAACTATTTCGAGTTTTCTAATTGACAAATTGATGATGACCATGTTTTTGGCCATGTTTCTGCAGAGGTCAGTGTGGAGTGTTTCTCGGAAGGTCTGTGTTATTATATAGGGGAATACAGACAGAGAAAACACAAATGACTAAAGACATACATGGCCTAGATGTTATGTCTGTGCTGATGATGACATTCTTACCGAGGTAGATCACCGCAGGTTTCAGCAACTTGCTCTCGGGGGTCACATTTTTAACGAATAGGTAAAACCACTAAAACACAGTTACATTCCCAATGCAGTATTTAACATTTTCTCAGCCAGACAGGACAGCGGGGAACTAATATGTGTGAAAGATCTGGATAATAAAATCCTATATGAGCTGGTGGGATTGCTTTACAGCTGGTGATGTGAAGGACACAGCGGGGCTCTGTGTGTAAAGCATAAACTGTACTCATAAACATCCATCCTCCCGGTTTAACAGGTCACTCCGCTCTGCTCCGTATGTTGCGTGAGATACTGTAGCTGAGCATCTATCCAAATAGACTCTTTGCACCAAAATAAACCCTATAAAGTCAAACTGGATCAAATTGGCTGCTGTGCATGAAAACAGAGGGAAACTTTGTGAATCACCTCTCCAATGGAAACAAATACATAATCCTTTCCCCCCGGTCTAATCACTGGTGCCTGGAGTCCACACCTCTGGCACAGTCCAAGAACACTATGGCCTCAAATCACTAAGGGAGGTTTGGTAAAATAATTTAGGTTGGTAAAATACCGCATTCGGTATTTTGCACTTTTTTTCCAAATTCACTAAGATTTCCTGCAATTTACCGAACAAACATGCCTCAATTAACTAAGCCCTGCTTAGTAAGTCTCACCATCTGTGGAGCAGGTAAGACATGAAGCTGTGAGTCTTCCCACAACTGTGGTGCATAAGTTGGGTTTTTCTGTCCAATGCATTCCCGGCATCCCTTTAGATGTGCTGCAGTCACCAGAGGGAGCTCTCCTGTATATCAGTATATATATAGATGCACATCTAAAGGGATACAGAAAAGCCTTTTAAAATGTCTCCTTTACCTGCTCTGCATTCTGAAGTCCCGCCCTCCAGAGTATTGGACCAAATGGGGTGAGAAGCAGGACTGTGTGGCTCTCCCTATTGTCTCCCTGCTACATCTCTCAATGTTACTGCATGGAGAGTGCGAGTTACCAGCTGGTCAGAGCTGGAGGTAAATACCGAACACTTTTGCTTGATTTACAGAATGCATTAATCTTTGTGAATTGCAATTTCTTGACATTTCTTGAGGTATTTACTGCACAAGACAGTAATTTACCTCACTGGTTGGTAATTTTACTTTTCAGTGTGGTAATAGGTGTAGTGAATTGGCATTTGGTAAGGTGATTGGTAAAATCAGCTGTTTTCTGCATTACCGAATGCGGTAATGCTTAGTGAATTGAGAAGAGATAATGATACCTCTGTATTTTGTTGGAGGTAGCAGTCATGTGACGGCGTGAGTCCAAGCAGCTGGATGTAGAAGTGGTATGGTGGCTGCTACAGAAGATTTTAAGAAGTTGCTTATCTCCAATAAACATCATGATACTGTGACGGAAGATACAGTACATTCCCTCAGCACCAGAAAGAAGGCTTAAAAGGAAAGTATCATGTTTTTGGCACCCCTGGTCATGTCTACTTTCCTTTGCAAATAAATGAGGGCCTACTCCACTCATCAGTTTTTCTGTGCATTTTCTGCACAGGAAAACTGAGAACCAATGTTAATCAATGGGCCAGTTCACATGCAGAAAAACTGACAGCAATGCAAAACTGTCAGACAACTCATGCAGTAAAACTGACGCACAGAAAAACTGATGAGTGGAGAGAGGCCCTAAAAACCTGGTGTTTTTTTATCACCTTTTTAATTTTTATACTGGAAAAATGTTTTCTTTGCTAAAGACAAGAATAGCTGTCAAAACGAGTTAAAAAACTGGTAGCTTTGAGCAACTGCTCCAAATTTGCACTAGTTTGTACCAGTTTTGCTCTATTTTTCCTTGCATTGGTTTAATCTGCTCCAGAATGTGCAAATTATACTCAGTGAAGAATGGTGCCTCTGTGATTGGAGGCACTTTTGTAAGCAAGCAGGCATATCGACTCACTTGCAAACAGAGCTTATATTTCTCTTATGAGATGTGTAATCTAATAACCTTACTTTCAAAAACCATTTGAATTCAGAAGATGCTCTTTGAGCCTTAACAATTCTGGGATTGTTTGTGAGCTGTATGCAAACAACACAATCTTCAATCAAAGTATATTGGAATTGGCATTATGATAGACTGAGGTAGCAGAGAGAGATGTGTCATATAGAGAGAGGTGGCCACGGGCCAACAAAGAGAGAAGCGTGAGGGAGTGTGGCAAACAGAGAGAGAGAGGCAGGAAATATAAAAAAGTGAGAGGGGGGGAGATGGCAAACAGGGAGAGAGGTGACAAACAGAGAGAAAGTGAAGGTTGGCAAATAGTGAGCGGGATCATCCACCAGGCAACCTAGGCAGGTGCCTAGGGCCTAGTGGCAGTCAAGGGGCCCACCTGCCACCTTCTCTGGCCTCTCTTTATTTCAGATTACCAAAAATGACCACAAGGGGGTGCTAAATCAACCACCTTGCCTAGGGCCTCATTACAACTTAAAGCAGTGTAAAACCCGGACATAATATTCAATAAAAACATGTTCTCCTACTTTTTATATGCCATACGGTTATCATATTTGCATTTGTGCATACGTAGTATTATTATTTATTTGGAAATTACAAGTTCCCAAAAGTACAGTTTTTTGCTTTGAGAGCTGGCTTTGCATTTTATTCATAACTGGTTTTATGCATTATGTATTGAAGGCAGAAATGTTTTGAGTCTCTGTCTGTGTCCAGGAGCTTCTGCACAGTCAGAGAATGTGTCACATTCCTCACTTGATACAATTAAGTAAACACAAGATTACATTATCTACACTTCAGATGCGTCCATATTTCTCTGCAGTGAACTTTCAAGCCCTGTGTGTAACCCTTCCAATGCTGGTCTAGTAAAAAAAATATGCTGGTTGCATATAATATGCTGTAAATAATGTTTTAGAGCAAAGAAGAAATGCTGGGTTTCCTTCCACTTTAATGCATCCCTGGTGAGAGAGTTGGTCAAAAGGGAGAAAGTTGGTGCAAAGAGAGACAAAGAGAGAAAGGGGTGGCAGATAGAGGGAGGTGGGGAATACAAGGAGATAGAGTAGATGAAAACAGGAACAGAGATGGTGTCTACATTAAGTACTATTTACCTTGTCTGTACAATATCTGTAATAACAGTAATTTCCTAACATACTGATGGATTCTGTTTCTGAGATTACGCTGCAAAAGATATTACATAACAATTATAAGAATAACAAACAATAATATTTATATAGCGCTTTTCTCCCTGGGGACTCAGATTATAGCCCATATCTGCTGTGTAAACAGGGACTGAGACACAACAGAATTTACCAGCATGAAAATACTACAAGAATACTCCAGACATTGCTGACCATCCTTAGTGTACATTTTTTTTAGAATCAACAATGAAATTACCTTAAAAATGATCAGGGTGGAAGGAAAGGGAAACATTTACAAAGTACAAATGGTGTATTGGTAGAAAAATCAGGACAGATGTGCAAATAACCACTATATCAACATTTCTAAACTTTATGGATATCCCCAGAAATGGGTTTGCCTTTGCCACAAGAAAAGGGGAGGTGCTCATGTGGCCTGGGCAGGTCAGTCTAATATAACCATATAACACTCAAAGCAGTAGGAATAATAGATGACAGAATATTCTGTCTGATTCATGCGAATCCAGTAAAATATACATACACACAGCGCACATTCATTTACAGGCGTTTATGCAAGCTATGAAATGGACATTGTGCAAATAGCACAAATATTATGTAAACCATGCGAACGGTGGCTTTAAAAGCTGCTTATTTTCATGCAGTTTGTCCTGGTTTCAATAAGCTGTAGGAGCTGCAATCACCCCCCCCCCCCCTCCTTCTCTCTGTCCTTATTTATCCAGGGGAAGGTGTGAATGTAACCAAGGGTGACTCTCTGTTTGAAGTACAGTGTTCCCAATCTCCCCAACCCCCCACTGATGACAGCTTTTATTTGCTCATTGCTACAAAAAAAAGAGGGGTAAAAGGAAATATTTTATAGCAATGAGCCACATTGTTAGCTTGCATTTTTAATGTTCCCTGGGTGCTAAAAATGGTGCTTGTTTCACTTTAACTTAAAAGTCCATAGCTGCCTTAACTCACACCAACCAATCAGTTATCAGTTTGCTGGGTTCAGATAATTGAAAGCTGTTAGCTTATTTTATTATTTGGTTTGTTGGATAAAATTAATACAGTTCTTCTATCAAACAATCGTAAAGCTGAGGCCTACAGCACAGCATTTTCTAGCTTGCGTGCCAGTGAGAAGCAATGAATATTATAGGACCTGTAACATCCTAGCCTTCATCTGCTGCACACCTGAGGGCTAGCTGCACAGAACACGGGCTGCACAGAGTGCATGGCACTGGTGTGTATACTACATTGTATGTTATAGCTCAATAAAGGTAGATAGGGCAGTACTCATACATACTGTAAATTGGGGTAACCAAAAATCCTTGGGGTAATCCAAAAAACATATAAAAAAGGATATCCATGTTACAAATAATAATGCTATGTTCACAATAATTCTTGCAAATTACAAATAATAACCTGAGGTAAATGACAGAAGTAAGTGATAATAATATACACTTGCACTAATAGCATACAGGTTCCACACCAAAAATCATAAGGAAGTTTTAATGTCCCTTTAACTGAGTAAAAGAGCTTCTGCAAACAGCAAGCAGCTATAATTCTAATATTTGTTAGCACTTTTCTCCTGTCGGTTTGCGAGGCTGCCAATAGCGCACATTAAGTAGGCAGTAGCGATGTTAGGGAGTCTTGTCCAAGAACTCCTTACTGAATAAGATCATGGATTTGAACCCAGGTTTCCTATGTCAGAGGCAGCCGCTGACTATGAAATGAACTCAAGATTCATGTGAGGATATTCAGTTGTGAGGGACACTTAGGGACATGGCTTGTTCAATGTTCTTTTTAAAGTTTTGCAGAAGTGTTGATACTATAGATGTAAAACTATTGCTGTGCAGATGGTTGAATTACCACACTGCTCTCTTCATGTTTTGGCAACCACTTAACAAAAAATCTGGAACAGCTTCTTTTGTTTAATAAGAGGTTGCTTCAACCGCCTGCGAGTATCGAGACTGAAAGCAGATCCGTTGGCTGCATTCCAGGCCTGCATGTACAAACTGCTTTTATTATACATTAAATACTATACTCTAAGCAGGAATATTACGTTTTATTAGTAAAAAGCCTCTTGAAACTTCCATTGTATAACTTATAAAATTCAGGGGCCTGCCTTCTAATAGCATTGGAGGGCAATGTAAGTCATAAACCTATACATATCAATTTTTCCTGTAGATCTGATCATTTTTGTTCAGAGTTGATGGGTATCTGCTGCCCGCTGTATAACTGATCTGTCACCTTTCTATCAATTTTGGGTAGTTAAAATAATACTGAAGCAAGTTGAAAAAAGGAATTAGAAACTAGAGAGAAAGCTCTGAAGCCCATAGAGCCTTAATCTATAGTCCGTCCCTCCGTTCCACTGCCTGGCCCTGTAAACTAGTAATAAGGATGCTAACAAGGCAATGCAAAATTTTAAAATCACTCTTATTTTTCTTCTCCATAAAAGATCATTCCCCAGTTTCCTTGGCTCTTATGTGGTACATCTGCCACACAAAGGAAGTTGCAGGGCATGCTGGGTTTTCTTTTTTACTTCTTTACTTTCCCCTTAGATATAACTAATGCAGCCTGATTGGCTGAAGTCTTGTTCCCTCCCGTTTTCCCCTTCCACACCACTGCTCCTCTTTGATTGGCCAATAATTCTCATGCTGAGACACATGTCATGTAAGTAGAGCAAGTATTTATCTACTTATATACTGTATGTATTTTTTTCTGAGATAGTATGGCTGACAGCTCCTCTTTAACCACTTGCCGACCGCGCACTCATAACGCGCGTCGGCAAAGTGGTAGCTGCAGGACCAGCGACGCAGATCTGCGTCGCCGGCTGCAGGCTAATTCATCAGGAAACAGTCGCTCGCGCGAGCGGCTGCTTCCTGTCAATTCACGGCGGGGGGCTCCGTGAATAGCCTGCGGGCTGCCGATCGCGGCTCGCAGGCTAAATGTAAACACAAGCGGATAATAATAATCCGCTTTGTTTACATTTTTACAACACTGCTAACAGTAGCAGCGTTGTACTAGATCAGCGATCCCCAGCCAATCAGCGGCCGGGGATCGCTGTCACATGACAGGCAGGAGCCTGTTAGAGGCTGCACAGGACAGATCCGTTCCTGTGCAGCCTCCGATCTCAAGGGCAGGAAAGGAGGAGAGGGAAAGGGGGAATCCTGCGGTGGAGGGGGCTTTGAGGTGCCCCCCCCCCCTCCAGCCACACGCAGGCAGGAGCGATCAGACCCCCCCAGCACATCATCCCCCTAGTGGGGAAAAAAGGGGGGCGATCTGGTCGCTCTGCCTGGTATTTGATCTGTGCTGGGGGCTGTAGAGCCCACCCAGCACAGATCAGCGAAATCAGCGCTGGTCCTTAAGGGGGGGTAAAGGCTGAGTCCTGAAGTGGTTAAAGTGTACCAGAGATGACATGTGATATGGTGAGATAGACATGTGCATATACAGTAGCAAGCATACAGACACTTATGGTGTGCTCCTTTTCTTTTCTCCCTGCCTGAAAGAATTTATAATTAGCTATGGAACTGACAGTTTTTCTCCAGTCAGGACTCAGTCGGCTCACTGATAACAAATTACAGCTATAAAAACACTTTCCTAAGCAGATACCTGTGTTTTTTACTGTGAGAGGAAAATATAAATAGTTCAATAGTTGATGTGTTTTCACTCTGGGACTCTTGACACACTGCAAATGAGCAGAGACAGAACGGTGGCGTAGTGGATAGCGCTCTCGCCTTGCAGCACTGGGTCCCCGACTCGAATCCCAGCCAGGTCAACATCTGCAAGGAGTTTGTATGTTCTCCCTGTGTCTGTGTAGGTTTCCGCCCACATTCTAAAAACATACAGATAAGTTAATTGGCTTCCCACTAAATTGGCCCTAGACTATGATACATATACTACATGATACACACATAGATGACTATGGTAGGAAATAGATTGTGAGCTCCTCAGAGGGACAGTTAGTGACAAGACAATATACTCTGTACAGTGCTGCGTAATATGTCAGCGCTATATAAATACTTAAATAAATAGAGACTATGAAACATGGAATCTGCTTTGTAGCTGTTTATATATAAAATAAAGTCTTGAGATATCTAAAAGAGTGATTTTTAGGAGTAGAGGGACAAATCCAATGATTTATCTCATTAATTTATTTTCATCTCTGGTTCACTTTAAGTTAGCCAATAAATGGTATCATGCTGATTAAAACGTCCTGCTTTTACTGATGGCTAACATGGTACAATGCTCTACTGCTACTTGTATATATTATTGATTGATTTTGTTGCGGAACCAAATTTGCGGAAACAAATAAAGTTTTATTTAACAGACGTGTAGATCTTGTGTTCGTCTCCTTTAACTGTCCCAAAATAGATTACACTGTTTTGGGAATACCAAATCTTTAATTGAGTTTCTATAGTTTTAAGTAGGGGCAGGGGTAATGTGACATCAGATTCTGACACAGTGCTGACATAGGAGAGATTTGTTTCCCAACAGAGAATAGGTCTGCTTTAAAAAAATGAAACAAGTTGGACACAGTTCAAGCATTGGTCAGACGGTTAGGAAAACAAACGTTGTGCAAAATGTCTAGAGAGCCTCTGGGATTAGTCAATTCTGCTCTGGGACCTAATCACATATGCAGGATCTTAGGAAACTTGGTATAAATGTAAGAAAATCATTAAAATGATTAATGATCTTTGTAACTTATCAGAGTTCACTAAAATCCATTTTTTGGACATGGGACGAGCCAAAATTCTGGTATTTTACGTTTATAGAACAGAACATGACTGTGGCAAGGAAAAAAAATGTCAACACAACCTTTCCTGGCTGTCCTCTGGAGTATGGAGTCACAGTTTCAGCATTTAATAGCAGGCAGAATTTATTTATTGTACTGTGAAAATGACTTTAAAATGTGTAGGTGTGATACTGTATGAAACAGCAGCACAATGAGAGCAGACAATACTAAGGCTAGTTTTCCACTACACACACGTTTCCATGTTTTTCGGATAATTTCCATAGTGCAATCTGATTTTACCCCAAATTCAAACATAATGTCTGCTGCATTTTTCAGTGTTTAGGCATGTGTTAAATTTAATGGGAGCACAGTGATAAATGCACACCGGATGCAGATTTTTTTCCCGAAACAAATTATTGAAAAAACACAAACACAATCGCACTGTAAAAACAGCCAATTGCACAAAAATCGTTCTGAAGTGCATGAAAAAAACTTCAAAATGCACAAAAAAATGTATAGCTGTGCGTATGTATAGTTGTGATAAATGCTGTACTTCACCCAGCATCATGTGCATGACCAAATTACCAACTGTATATTCTTGCGTATAAGACTACTTTTTAACCCTTGAAAATCTTCTGAAAAGTTGGGGTCATCTTATACGTTGGGTGTCATTGATGCTGGGTGATACACGATGCTGATACCCGATGCAAGTACGCAACATGCTGATGTTTAATTACCAGGTGCTGGAGATTCGTCAGTCGCCGCATATGGCGGGGCGACCTCATCGCTCGCTACAAGGTCTGGGACGGCCAGTGTATGCAAGAAGGCTATCGCCCTGTGCCCATACAACACGCTTCTTCCACCCATCTGGCCCGCAAGATCTGAGAGGTGGAGAAGGAGGTAAATAGGATAAAAGGGTGGTCCAGAAGGGTAAAGAGGTGTGTTTTATGGGCACAGCACAATCTATTCTTCCATACCGCTCTGATAAACACGGAGACAGGAAGAACTGAACAATCCGATTGGAGACAGGTTGAGCTGGCCAATCCGCTTAGGGAGAGGGAGAGTTGACCAATCCAACCAGTCAATCACCTGTATACTGTTATTAAAGAGACTCTGTAACATTAAAAAACGCCCCTGGGTGTACTCACCTCGGGTGGGGGAAGCCTCGGGATCCTAATGAGGCTTCCCACGCCGTCCTCTGTCCCACGGGGGTCTCGCTGCAGTCCTCCGAACAGCCGGCGACAGACCCGACTGTGACTTCAATATTTACCTTTGCAGGCTCCAGCGGGGGCGCTATAGCTGCTGTCGGCTCCGAAGTAGACGGAAATACCCGATCTCAGTCGGGTCCGCTCTACTGCGCAGGCGCCGGAGACTTGCGCCTGCGCAGTAGAGTGGACCCGACGGCGATCGGGTATTTCCGCCTACCTCGGAGCCTACAGCCGTCAGAGCGCCTGCGCTGGAGCCGGGAAGGTAAATAATGACGTCAACGCTGTACGGAGGGCTGCAGCGAGACCCCCAAGGGACGGAGGATGGTGTGTGTTGGAAGATGGGTAGTCCTATACGGCGAGTATATCCAAAAACTATATATATACTGTATATATATATATATATTTTAACTGTAAAAATTGGGGGGCCGTTTTATTTGTCAGGGGATTACATAATACATATTGCACAGGTATATATAGGGGATACAACTCCTCCTACTTCCCATGCAATTAGCAGCCAGCATTACCTCCGTGCTTCCTGTAATGCTGGCTGCTAATTGCATGGGAAGTGGGAGGAGTTGTATACCCTATATATACCTGTGCAATATGTATTATGTAATCCCCTGACGAAGGCAAATGGCCAAAATCCGGATCGGGGATATGTTTTTAGATATGCAATAAACTCAAGAATTTGTCCATAAGTGTGACTTTATGTGGGTTCTGTCAACCTTGGGCGCAGTCTGCACTATTGTGGTTTGTCCCCTCTGTCCCCCCGTAACCAGGAAACAGCCAGCAGAGCCCTGGAATGCATGCGGATGACAGGCGGCGACGTCACTACTGGCGGAAGCAAAGGAGACGGTTTTGGCGTCTCTGTGCGATCTCCTGAGCACATAGAGCTCCACCACCACTGCGGACCCCGGACCATTCATCCCACAGCACGGAGGACAGCACATACATGTAGGGAGGTATTGCATATACCCCCTAGAGGTACTGATTTACATAACATTTTTTCAGGATTTTTTTTTCCCCGGAACACTGATTCAGCTATACGCCTTTGTATCAGACAGCATTCCTGGACTGATTTAACAGATCACACTGATCGTTAGCTACATTAGCAATCCTTGTTTTTCAGCGCCAGGTGCTCCTATTGTTTTCATTGTATTCATATAGAAATATAGAACATTTTAAAGAGTTCAAAAACTTCCACACCACTATATAGTTGAACTACAGTTCCAATAATTGAAACTAAACTAAGATATGCATGATTACTGGCATAATATTGATATATTTGATGTGACTTCAACAGGTGCTTGCAAGTTTTAGGGATCATGCTGGTTTAGCAGGTGCATGCAACTATGAGGCTCATGCTGGTTTTCACTTAAAGAGGAATTCCAGTGAAAATAATGTAATAAAAAAGTGCTACATTTTTACAATAATTATGTATAAATGATTTAGTTAGTGTTTGCCTGTTGTAAAATCTTTTAACCTCTTCACCTCGAAGGGTTTTTCCTCTTAAAAAAACAAAACAGAGCAATTTTCACCCGTCAGCACTCCTTCCATTCATTCACCTATAACTTTATTACTACTTATCACAACGAAACAATCTATATCTTGTTTTCTTCACCACTGATTAGGTTTTCTTTTGGGGGTACTTTTTGCTAAGAATTATTTTATTCTAACTCAGTTTTAATGGGAATAATAAGTAAAAAAATCATTATTTCTCAGTTTTCGGCCATTATAGTTTCAAAATAAAACATGCTACTGTAATTAAAACCCACACATTTTATTTGCCCATTTGTATCAGTTATTGCAATGTTTAAAATTTTTCCCTAGTACAATGTATGGCGCCAATATTTTATTTGGAAATAAAGGTGCCTTTTTTTTCAGTTTTGCGTCTATCCCTAATTACAAGCCCATAATTTATAAAGTAATGAAAAAAGTTCAGTCCCTAAGGTAACTCTTTATGTATTTTTTTTATTTGTAATTTTTAAAAATAATAAATAAATAAAGTAATGGTAACTTTAGGGGAGTGTGGGAGGTCAGGGGTTAATAAAAATAAAAAAAAGTAACTAGGGATGATTCACTGAAAAAAAGGGGATGTAATATCACAATTTGGCCACAAGAATTGGTGACTTCAGTGGTGACTTCAGCTCCGTACTATTAGTACGGAAACGGTAGCACTATATGCACGGGATTTATGAATGGCAGAGCCGTTGAGTAGGGAGACTGAAGGCGGAGCGGAACTCCGCCATCCAAGCGGGATGCACACGCATCTGCGCGCGCAATCTCCTGCAAACCACGCCCTCTGCGTGACACGGTCGGCAGGAAATTAAAGAACCAGTTAAATAACTAAAGTGCTATATATTGACTAAATTGACTCTAAAGCACTGGATGTGGACCCTGATTTTTCATTTTTGACTTTAAATAGGTTTTACATATAATCGTATGTAATCAGAAACAGTAATATAATAAGCAGAAGGAAATGTTAGAGGACATGGAAACCTCCTACAAAACATTACAAATGTACGGAGATTGAAGCATCTGGTAAACAGTGCCAAGCTGGGATGTGTGGATTGTACAAACATATAAGTGTGCCATAGTTACTGCCCTTCCTTCCTTTTTTTATGTGTGAGATGTCAGCAGCTTTGTATGTCTAGGTTACTTTCTGCCGGCATGATTTCTGCAAAACAGAGAAGTGATCCAGACCCAATCACTATCAGTCAGCACAATTATGAAACTCAATGGATGTAGAACTTGGCTTTGTGTGTTTATAGCTGTAAAAAAGTATAGCAACATGGAGTGAGTAAAGCAGGTAATAGTAATGTATAAATTATTTTATTGAATGATACATATAGCTGTTTTGAAAAACGTAAATTGCAATAGCAAGATACAAGAGAAGAGAGTCATGTCCCATCAAATGGAGAAACCTCTTAAAAATGGGCATGTTAATAGTCAAATCTCTACATGACCTAGGCCCAGATACTTCAGATCAACGGGATCTTATAACTTGACCACCCCCAGAGTTAAACTCAAATCCTTGTAGTCAGAGCCTCCTGTCATGCTGTCCCTACCCTTCGGAACGCCTTGCCAATATTCTGCTATCGCATATCTTATCCTATTCTTACACTATCCTTCCCTCCATCTATGCCTAACACTAACCAGCCTCCCACCTAACACTAAGTAACGCCTCTAGTAGAAGAATGCAGATAGGCTGGCACTCAGTGTTGGCTGTAGGTGCTGTGACCTGGTCCTGGAAGCCGCAGTGTGCTCCAGTAGAAACTATTCCAATAATGCAGATAGAGGAAAAGCGATGTGCACCAAGGTGAATGCTTCCAGGTTTATTTGTTACACAAGATCACATACAGGGAGACATGCAAAGAGAGTATAGGGTGGTCTAACAGCCATTAGAAGCTCTGAGGAAGCAGGTGTTTACCCCGCAAAACAGCTGTTAGACCACCCTATACTCCCTTTGCATGTCTCCCTGTATGTGATCTGGTGTAACAAATAAACCTGGAAGCATTCCCCTTGGAGCATAACACTAACACCGCCACTAACCATTGTTTCATTACAAATAGAGCAGTCAAAATCACTGCTGTAATCCTAGCTGAATCCCCACCTCCGGGGCCTAATAAAAATATTTTAGAACCAAGTGTCCCCTGCTGTATGTAGTCTGTGGCTGCTGTTACCCCTGGTCCCATAGCACTACCGCTGTCCATAGCAGAAATTCACCCGGGCTAACGAGTTCCGCTACATAGTAGAAGAACTACATCACTGCTAATAATGCCGGGTGTCGTCACTCTAGTCACTATTGACATTGGGAGCCTTTGGTGTCTAAATTACTGGTTGTAGCCAGTAATTGAGTAATAGAGTAATGGCCAGTAATAGAGAAAGAAAATTTGTACTCCTCTTGAACCTTGGGGGATTGTGTTGTGGGTTCGGACCGTGGTTTGGGAGTGTTTTGGATTTCAGGATTGTGTTGTGCTCCGATACTCGCTTGACTGAGTGATCTGTTAAGTTGTGCCCTGACTATAGGATTTGTAATTGTGTTTTGCTAAAATCCTGCTGAAAAAGTGATTATATCAAGGAGGCAATTCGCCTACTCTGCAATCCAATACATTACCAGATTATACCAAGCGACCCTACAGTTGAATACAACAAAGAACTCAAACAATTTATACATAATGCATTTTTAGAGGTGTTCATTACTAAACATGAAAAACATTATATTATCACTGAGAACCCCAGTACCCCATTCTACCACCTCCCAAAAATCCACAAGACGCTAGAGAATCCACCGGGGAGACCGATAATTTCAGGAATAGATTCAGTAACCAGCCAATTATCCAAATATGTAGATCAACACCTCCAAAAACATGTTCACAAGCTGGAATCCTACACCCGAGACTCACAACATCTAATCAGCCTACTGAAAGACAAAAATTGGGACCCTGATTTTGTTTGGTTGTCCTGTGACGTCTCAGCGTTATATACCAACATAACGCGCACATTTGGGATTCAAGCAGTGTCTCATTATTTACAAACTGATGACCTCATGCCAGCTGGACAAAAGAAGTTCTAACAGAATGTATAGAATTTATATTAACACATAATTACTTCTCTTTTCTAGATGTCTTTTATCAACAAGTGGGGGGCACAGCGATGGGCAGTAGCTTTGCCCCCAGTTATGCCAACCTGGCAACGGGCCTACTAGAATCTCTGCACATTTACCAGAATAACCCATATAAGAAACACATAGTCATGTATCAACGTTATATAGACGATCTCATTTTTATATGGAGGGTTGATCAAGAGTTAATTCCTGAATTTATGGGACATCTAAATGCAAATAAAGCAGGGCTACCATTCACGTCTAAACATGACAGAAACTCAATTGAGTTTCTGGACCTGGTATTATTTCATGAAGAGGGACATGTAAAAACAAAGACACACTTCAAATCGGTGGATGCTAATGGATACATACACTTCAAAAGCTTCCACCACAAACCCTGGACAGTCAACACACCTTACAATAAATTCAGATGGATATATAAAAACTGTACGAATATTAAAGACTATGATGACCGGTCTAAAATTCTGACAAACAAATTTAGGAAACGTGAATACCCGAAAACACTAATAGAGGACGCAGGATCTAGAGCCAGAGCCCCCATAGCCAAACCGAACAGCACTGAAGGACTGCAGACAGACTCTGAATCCACTGTAAGATTCATCTCAAAATTCAGTGTCCAACACAAGAACTTTAGGAGCATTCTAAACAATAGATGGGACATCTTAAAGCAGGACCCATAACTTAAGGATAACATCCCCAAAAAACCCATGATTACTTTTCGGGGGGCACCAAATCTTAAAAACCTCTTACCTCCCAGTAAACTGAAAATCACCAGTCCACAAAACCAACTGAAACTACCAGCAGGCTCTTATGCATGCCACAAAAAAACGCTGTCTAGCCTGCAATTTCGTGACTGAAACTGATCATGTCCTGTCACATACAAATAACATAAAGTATCCCATAACAAGGCACATAAGTTGTGAATCCAAGTTTGTGATTTATGTAGCATCTTGCCCCTGTGGAAAACAATAGGTCGGACGCACGATGCAGACGCTACATGAAAGAATCGGCCAGCATAAGCGCAATATAAACAAGGGCCTCCTCACTCATAGCCTCTCTAGGCACTTCTTACATGTTCACAACAGCAATCCGACATTAGTGTCCTTCAAGGGCCTGGAATCAATCAATCTCATGGCACATAATGCATTTAATGTTTTAAGAAATAGAGAAATTTTCTGGATCCAAACACTTAAGACCCTGGTGCCCAACGGTCTTAATGAACAGTTGGAGAAACCATATTAAAAACCAAAAATGATCCTCTGCATCATTCCCTATCCAGTTATTCAACTGTAATGTTAAGTGGTATACTCACAGTAGCTCTCTTTTAAACAAATAAGTGTTGAATTTTATAATTGTTTTGAGCCAATCCTTTTTCAATTTTTGATTGCAATGGCCCACACTTGCCCATATGTTTTTTATCCCTATCCTCCCCATCTTTATTCCTTTCCCACTCTCCCCCCTTAGCCTGAGTGGGGACAGGCCTAAATTCCCCGCAAGCAAGAATAGTGGTTGCCTAGACCCGGCAACCCACACTTGTGAGTAACATTTTTTCATTTAAGCAAAGTGGTTGAAATAACTGTAATACACTATTGGGGCTCCCGCTTTTTTCCTTTTTGTCTGCAGATTAGGAAGTGCTTGATAGCAGTTCTACAGATGTAGAATTGCAGGCTAGAAATGATTGCAGAGTGCAGGCTAGACATGATTTGTGTGGTGCTCCTCCCCCCTGCTGAATTCCTCCTCAGAGCCTTCTGCTATCAATACAGCAGGTGTGTTGGTTACCTCAGCAACAGCAATTCCCCTCACACACTGCACTGTCTGAGAGACTCCTCCTAGCTCCTCCTAATTTACAACAGTTTTAGAAGGAATCGGCACTATTTAGTGATTTCGTAGGCTGTCTGAGACAGTTCTGCACGGATTTCTAAAAACCTACTAATATTTTGTCTCAGACACTCTTGATAAATGTCCCACACAGACCAGTGTCTGATTGGGAAACCCTTCTCTATTACACAACCTACAACCTCAGATTGACTGAAGAAATGAGAGCTAATCACAAGAGATCTCAACAAGGTCTCCTCCTCTTCCCCGTGCTTTGACTTCTTCACGCCCTTTGTTGTTACTGCGATGTAGATCTGAACTGTGTAACTCTTAGTTTATTCATATTTTACATTGTTAAGGCTACACACTATTCCACTGTCTGATCAGGTATTTACATTTTCCTAAACTGGACTTTTTTTGCAAGGTTTTTGCTTGCTTGTTTGTAACTTTTCTATCTGTTAAAACTCAATAAAAACAGATCAAAAAGAAAAGATAATGTCGTGATCTGAACAGCTCAACCTGAGGTGTTATCAGCAGGTTCCGTGTGCAGAGCTGCATCTGGTTCCAGAATCAGTGGGGCAGATTTATCAAAACCAGAGTGCAGAACATTGGCGTAAAACTGGTGCAAAAATTGTCCAGATGCCCAGATCAAGAGGTCTAATGAGTCGGTCTAACCAACTGCTCCACTTCTGTACCTTTAGTGGTGGCAAATCTACCTTATTGTTCTTTAGACTACAGTGTGGTGAGGCACAAACACAGCTGTCTAAGAACACCTCAACCAGCAAGAAAAGCCTGGCAGAAGGACTCCTAACCAGCTACTTTAAAAGTCCCTGAGACAAACATGTGTATATACAGTCTGTAGCCTATTAAGAACTAGGATATGTTCCTTTTTTCTCACTATAAGGGTTAATAATTAAAGGCTTACCCTCCCTGGCCTCCCTTGGGATGTAGCTTAACAGTCACTGATAACTAATTAGAGCTGATAAAACTCAAAGGCCTGGTACCCACTACAGATCGCTGATTGCAGCAGCAATTCCTGGCATTTTTATAGCTATTTTATTTTAGTGCTAGCAACTGCAAAGTGATTACGATAAGCGTTTTAAACCGATTTTAAAGACAAACTCCGACCAAGAATTGAACTTTATCCCAATCAGTGGCTGATACCCCCTTTACATGAGAAATCTTTTCCTTTTCAGAAACAGACCATCATGGGGCGCTGTATGACTGATATTGTTGTGAAACCCCTCCCACAAGAAACTCTGAGGACCGTGGAACTACTTGCAGTTTCCTGTCTGTGAACCTTGTTGCATTGTGGGAAATAGCTGTTTACAGCTGTTTCCAACTGCCAAAAAAGCATGCAGCAGCTACATCGCCTGCCAACAGTAAAAATGTCACCATGTAATAAATGTCAGAATGTAAATAAGGGATTTAAAAGATTTTACAATGGGCAAACACTGACTAAATCATTTATACATAATTATTGTAAAAATGAAGCACTTTTTTACAACATTATTTTCACTGGAGTTCCTCTTTAAACTCTGACAAAATATTCAATAAAAATGTGTTTTCCTACTTTTTATAACACATACAATTATCACATTTGCTTTTGTGTACAAATATTATTATTAATTTATAAATTATACGTTCCCAAAGTTCAGTTAATTTACTTTGAAAGCTGCTGGTGCATTGTATTCATAACTGTTGTGTTTCTATTGTAAAAATGCACCCAGTAATGATTTCTGAGCAGTGTTTCTGTACAAGTACAACTGATTTAAAGGGGAACTGAAGAGAGAGGTATATGGAGGCTGCCATGTTTATTTCCTTTTAAGCAATACCAGTTGCCTGGCAGCCCTGCTGATCCTCTGCCTCTAATACTATTAGCCATAGTCCCTGAACAAGCATGCAGAAGATCAGGTGATTCAGACTTTAAAGTCAGATCTGACAAGACTAGCTGCATGTTTGTTTCTGGTGTTATTCAGATACTACTGCAGAGAAATAGACCAGCAGGGCTGCCAGGCAACTGGTATTGATTAAAAGGAAATAAATATGGCAGCCTCCGTATATCTCTTACTTCAGTTCCCCTTTAAAAATTGTTCAAGATCTTTCATGGAAAAGCTCTTTTTTTTTTTTTTAAGTTGCCATTGGCTTACACATACACCCAAAAATTTCTGATACCAAAAGGAATAGATTAAATGTATGGCCATTGCAATTTTGGAAAAGTGCAAAACGCAATTGAAATTTCAGTGTGAATTGTGCCTAACACTGCCTGCCTGGCATCAAGCTAAGGATGACAAGCAGTGCAAGGCAGGGATCATACAGATATTTTACCAGAAAGCAAAGGAATTGTTCCTATTCCAAGTTATTTGCATGTTCTCAGTTCTCAGCAATCATTTTGATTTCAGGCAGGGAAGCAGATTAAAAAGACAGAAAATGAGAAATTCTTTTTCATGCTAAGATTAAGGAAGTGAGATAAAAGGAAAGCTGAGGCAGCATTTAGATTCGTTGGAACACGATGTAGTAAGAAAAGAGATCAGGTGCTGGTGAGACATGCAATTACTTTAGCATTAGCTGTTTGTTAGGGACATTGCAATATAAATAAGACAAGATAGATAACATCTATATTGCGCTTTTCTCCTGGCAGACTCAAAGCGCTTGAACTATAGTCACTAGGATGTGCTCAATATGTGCTCAGTATGCAGTAGCAGTGTTATGCTGGGGATACACGGTACGTTTCTGTACCGTGTATCGACCAGCTGATCCGGCCAGCTGATAATATTCAGCTGGCCCGATCATGCCGCTCGACCCCCGCCCGCTTGATTCCGCCGGCGGACAATTGCAGGGAATCAAACGGTGATAAGGAAGCGTTGGCGGGGACGAGCGGCAATCGGCGGGGGTCGATCCGGCGGCACGCGGCGGGGGTCGATCCGGCGGCTGATCAGCCGCTGGATCGACTCGTGTATGCCCAGCATAAGTCTAGCCCAAGGACTCCTTACATAATAGGTGCTGGCTTACTGAACAGGAAGAGCCAAAATTTGAATCCAGGTCACCTGTGTCAGATGCAGAGCCCTTAAAGAGACTCTGAAGCAGGTCTAAATTCTCTTTTTTAACTTGTATTCATTTTAAGCACCATAAGCCCTGCTAAACCGCCGCTATCCCATGGTAAAACGAGGGGTTTATCACCCCCAAATCCCCTCTCCTGTGTCCGGGGAGCGCTCCCTGCTTGAGGCAGAGCTTAGGGCTGTAGCTCTGTCTCTTCGTGCGTCAATCCCCGCTGATCGACGCCTCTCCCCGCCCCTCTCAATCTGCCTTCACAGAGAGGGGCGGGGGAGAGGCTGGGATTCGCCGACAGATTGATGCACATGGAGGCAGAGCTGCAGCTCAAAGCTCTGCCTCCATGAGCAGCAAAATCCACAACCAAGAAAGTCGTGGATTTTGCAGAGGGGATTTGGGGGGTATTAACCCCTCATTTTGCCGTGGGATAGCGGCGGTTTAGCAGGGCTTATGGTGCTTAAATGAATACAAGTTAAAGAGGAACTGTAACATCAAAATGTCCCCTGGGGGGTACTCACCTCGGGTGGGGGAAGTCTCAGGATCGTAATGAGGCTTCCCACGCCGTACTCCGTCCCTCGGGGGTCTCGCTGCAGCCCTCCGTACAGCGGCAACGTAAATATTTACCTTCCTGGCTCCAGCGCAGGCGCTCTGACGGCTGTCGGCTCCGAGGTAGGCGGAAATACCCGATCGCCGTCGGGTCCACTCTACTGCGCAGGCGCAAGTCTCCGGCGCCTGCGCAGTAGAGCGGACCCGACTGAGATCGGGTATTTCCGTCTAGTTCCGAGCCGAAAGCAGCCACAGCGCCCCCGCTGGAGCCTGCAAAGTTAAATATTGAACTGACAGTCGGCTCTGTCGCTGGCTGTTCGGAGGGCTGCAGCGAGACCCCCGTGGGACAGAGGACGGCGTGGGAAGTCTCATTAGGATCCCGAGGCTTCCCCCACCCGAGGTGAGTACCCCCCAGGGGATCTATTTGATGTTACAGAGTCTCTTTAAAAAAGAGAATTTAGACTCGCTTCAGAGTCTATTTAAGCAGTACTCTATCCAGCATAAGTGGACTCTTTCCTCAGAATTTACTTCCTTTAAGAATAAACAGTAACAGATATTGTCAGGGGCGTAGCAATAGGGGATGCAGCGGTAGCGACCGCATCGGGGCCCTTGGGCCAGAGGGGCCCCGAAGGGCCCTCCCTCAACTGCAGTATTAGCTTTCTATTGGTCCTGTGCTCATAATAATCATTTCTATAGATACATTGAATAGTGGTAATCAATAACACACTGTTCCCCATCCTTTTCTTGCACCTCAGACACTGTGGTTGCCATTGGCAGGTTTTGGTGCGCCGTATCCATTGTTATGTATAGAGTGCTTGGGGGGGGCCCATGTAAAACTTGCATCGGGGCCCACAGCTCCTTAGCTACGCCACTGGATATTGTGATGCTTTGCTGACCCTATTATTCCTCAGCAGCTAAATGCAGCTAAAAGCACAATGCTAAAACTGTGTACACACACTAGATAAATGTTGGATTGTTCACCTAGTGTGTATACTTCACACCTGATCCTTAAAGAGAACCCGAGGTGTGTTTAAAGAATGTTATCTGCATACAGAGGCTGGATCTGCCTATACAGCCCAGCCTCTGTTGCTATCCCAAACCCCCCTAAGGTCCCCCTGCACTCTGCAATCCCCCATAAATCACAGCCATGCTGTGAGGCTGTGTTTACATCTGTAGTGTCAGTCTTAGCTGCTCCTCCGCCTCCTGCATAGCTCCGGTCCCTGCCCCCATCCCTTCCCTCCAATCAGCAGGGAGGGAAGGGATGCAGGCGGGGACTGGGGTTCTGCAGGAGGCGGGGAGAGCAGCAGACTGACACTATAGAGATAAACACTGCCAGCTCTGACAAGCTGTTTGTCAGCAGCGTGGCTGTGATTTATGGGGGATTGCAGAGTGCAGGGGGACCTTAGGAGGGTTTGGGATAGCAACAGAGGCTGGGCTGTATAGGCAGATCCAGCCTCTGTATGCAGATAATATTCTTCAAACCCACCTCGGGTTCTCTTTAACAGCCCCTGATACCCGAGCAGGCCCAATCGCATTGCTCTCACTGTTTACCCACCCGTGGAAAGCCAATCTGTCGTTCACTGCTGAGTTATGGTGAGCTGTGCCTGAGTTATTATAGCACACACATTACTCAACACACATTGGGCTTGTTTGACTAAACTGTGATAACTCAAATATCACACCTCATCAAAGATATCACACCTTATCAAAGTTAACACGCCTTATCAGAGTAGCATAGTGAGCACTACAAACCCGCAGGGGGGCTCAGGGCAGGACGAGTGCCATTGCCAATTAGCAGGCATAAGTTCGTAGCACTCGCTATGCTTCTTTGATAAGGTGTGGTAACTGTCTTTGATAAGGTGTGATATCTTTGATAAGGTGTGATATTTGAGTTATCACGGTTTAGTGAATCAAGCCCATAGTGTGAACATGCTCCAGGATCCTTTCACACTACGTCCATTGCATTGCAGCGTTATGGACAATATGATGTGAGGCATAATATTCCAATGGCATATCCACAGTGGGGCGTCTGTGCTGGAATAACAAGCAACATACTGTGAATTACTGATCAACAGGAATTGTGTACTTGCTTAAAATGTTTTCACATACACACAAACTATACACACATACAGTGATGTGCGGTACACGTATGGTAGTCTCTCACCGACACATGCACTGTTCATACACAGACACACAGTTAATTTTTCATGCAGACACTTGCACACATACAAACATGCTATTTCTTATATCTGTCAAATTACCATTACCCAACCAGATCTACAAACACAAAGCCAGCATGGTGCAAAGTACAGAGGAAAAGCAACCATTCTAGATTGACTGTTTCAAGCCTCCTTTGAGTCTGCCTTGGACAGCTTGAATTCCAACACTTCTGTTGCTCCCAGGTTCCTGCGTACTATAAAGGGAACGTAACGCTCGGACACATTTGGAGAACATTCAGGAAAAACTCAGCATGGGGTATTTCTTACTAATACATTCTCATGCTGTGTTTTTTACCAACAGAACGCGTCTTTGACTCGAGCATTAAAATTGCTGCTTACTGAATTTCCTCTCATGACAGCCTTGTGAAATAACAAAAAAAACTAGTGTGCAAATTACAGCCAATTTTGTGCATCCAATCTGAATTCACATTTATACACAATAGCAGACAGACAGTTTCTAACAACATGTAGCTGGTGGTCCCCACAGCAAGCTTACAGACATTAGGGGCCATATGCTATTCACTTTTTTTCAGAGTTTTCTCCTAGGAGATAATTATTCATCTTCGATTTAAAAAAACCTTTTAGCACAAAACAATGGAAAATTTTTTATTTTAGTTGTGAAAATCACCTAGAAGAAAATTCATGTGAAAAAGTGAATTGCATATTCATATATGTTATTGTAACAATTGCAGACTAATCTCCGTGATCAGTGCACAAGGCGTGCGCAGACACGGCGGAAATCCTCCACAAGCGTATGAAGGGGGGAACCCAGCTTTGGTGCAAGCACCAGTAGAGGGCAATTCCCACCGGCAAATGGCGCTGTGGAGTGCAAACGAGTACAACCGCTGCACGGCCACAGATACCAGATGGGGATTGTACAGATCAAGACAATGCGGGGCTGAACAGCCCTTAAAGAGAAAGAGCACAGGTACAGGATGAATGTGTGTTCACCAATCTAGTCGCGACCCTGCGACAGTGAACACACATCAGCAGAAACAAAAGTAGGAACGCGATCGCGAGAGAGGCGATTGCCAGAGGTGACACAAGGCTTAAGCAAGACAGGGCACGAGAGTAGCAAAGGCACAGCAAATCATACAATGAGAAGATAAGGAAAATAACAAACGCTAACTAAATGCAAACACCGCACTCATTCGTAACAGCGAACGCGTTTACAGCGCGGTCTCCGCGTGTTAAGCACAACAGAGACAAGCATGCCTAACTAACCACCGACAGACAAACACGAAACAAAGAACGCGAGCGCTTGCTTAGCGGTTACCTCACCGAGCCTACAGCAAGCGTTCATATCAGGCAAGACAGACAAACAGAAAACAGGAACACGAGAGGAAAGATCCACTGCTCTTTCCGTCAGAGCGAGTGCGATCCAAGCTCAGGAACAAGAAAGAAGATCAGAAGGATCCACAGCCGCTACCGCTAGGGGCTAGTGCGATCCAAGCACGACAGACAGATGAGATAGCCGGGAGCAACCGCTGCTCCAGCTTACACTCCAAGAACAAAGATCAGAAGGATCCACAGCCACTACCGCTAGAGGCTAGTGCAATCCAAGCAAGATAAACAGAAGGGGCTACCAGTAACAACCGCTGTTCTGGTTAACACCCCCAGACAGACAGAAGGATTTCCTGACGCCCACCGTTGGCGACAGGACAATCGCAGCAGAGAGGCAATACAGACAAAACAGATAAGCCTAACTGCACTAGGGAAGCTGCCTAGTGCAGTCCCAGGAATTACTCTAAGATAACTTTGACAAGAAATAGCATGGCTGACACTCTAGGAGTGTTTCAACAAACCCTGAAGGAATGACCAGCAAAAGGACTCTGGGAAACATAGCTTCTTATACTGCCAGCCTACAAATGAGACAGCTAGATGATTTGCATAACCAATGTATGCAAATTCCTCAGCAGCAGAGCAGATCAGAAACTTGCAAAGGAAAGACAGGTCTCTCTTCCACAGACCTGCAGCCCACAGACTAGAGGAATGGTCAAACAGCTGTCTGCCTGTGCAGCCAGCTGAGCGGATCCTTACAGTTATGGCCTTAGATTGCCAATTGTTTCAGAAGAAAATGGGCTGGTTTGGTAGCACTGACCCATGTTTGAAGGTCTATTACTAACTTTGACAAAGACTTTGACCAGGCTATGGCTGCAATCTGACACTGATAGAAACTGGGAACAGACTATGGCTACATACTGACACTGATAGAAACTGGGATCAGACTATGGCTACACACCAACACTGATAGAAACTGGGATCAGACTATGGCTACACACTGACACTGATAGAAACTGGGAACAGACTATGGCTACACACTGACACTGATAGAAACTGGGATCAGACTATGGCTACACACTAACACTGATAGAAACTGGGAACAGACTATGGCTACACACTGACACTGATAGAAACTGGGATCAGACTATGGCTACACACCAACACTGATAGAAACTGGGATCAGACTATGGCTACACACTGACACAAACTGGGAACAGACTATGGCTACACACTGACACTGATAGAGACTGGGATCAGACTATGGCTACACACTGACACTGATAGAAACTGGGAACAGGCTGTGGCTACACAGTGATACTGACAGAATCTGAGGATAGGCTGTGGCTACAGTGTCACACTGATAGAAACTGGAAACAGGCTACGGCTGCAGTCTGACACTGACAGAATCTGAGGACAGGCTGTGGCTACACTGTGACACTGATAGAAACTGGGGGACAGGCTATGGCTACACCAGTGGCATAACTAAAGAGCTTGGGGCCCCCGTGCGAGTTTTACATGGGGCCCCAAGCACGCTATTGATATAAAGCCTCAAAACCTACCAAGGACAGCTGCAATGTCAGAGAGGTGGAATCAGAGTAAGGAAACAGTTTGTTAAGGATTACCACTACGCAATGGATGCATGCAATATGTGTGTGAATTGCAGTGGAGACTGGCCATAGACATTGATTCAAAGCCTGCATACTGTGAGTTAGAATAATGCAATCCGTTACAAGGCAGTACTGTGTGAACAGCCCCATAGAATAGTATGGGCAGAGTTGGCATGCAGACTTAGGCCCTGTTTACACTTAATCAGTTGGTATGCGTTTTTTTTTTGTTCTCCATAGCAGTGCATTGTGAAAAAGATTTCAGTTAAAACTCGTCAAGTGTGAACTGTGCCATTGGAAAACATGGGCATTAATTTTAAAAATCAGTTGTCCTTTCAGTCATAACTGAGAGTAACTGATTAAGTGTAAGCGGGGCCTTATTCTGGACCCTAATGGGAACCATACTCTGCTGTACTTTAGCACTGACAGAATCTGGGCTGCACTGATTGCAGGAGACACTAAGCCATGGATCAGTATTGGTGGAGTTTTAATTGAGTTAGTTCTTGTTTGTGTTCCACCCATCCAGGTTCACTGGAATTCATTAAGTAGCTGTATGATGTGTATCCGTTTTCTAGTAAGCAGACTCTGACTTACAGGATTCAATATGCGGTTAATTTTGCAATCTGAAACTGCAGAAAAGGATTTTCCACTTGCTGATTAGTCTTTAGCAGGACTCACAGTTGTGGTTAGTGCAGTACATCCGATATTCTGCTGTCTAAACAGATAATCAGCTGGTGTTTGAGTTTCAATTCAGTCATTGTTAATATGTATTTACTAGAAAATTATTCCAAATGAATTATGCAAAAAAAAGTTTTTTTTTCTCAGAATAAAAAAGGCAGTCCCTTGAGTCTGAAAAAATCCTCCTTTTAGTCACATGACACAGCGGCTAAAGCCCTTCAGACAATAGCACTGCAGGGAGGCCTAGGCATGGGTTCATTACCAACTGATGGTAGCAGGAGGGGGGTTGAGAAGGCAGCTAGTTGATGCTGAGGAGATATGAATTTATGTGGTAGGGTTTTTGGGGGAAAAACTTCAATGTTTTTACAAAACGTTCTATTAACTGCATTTGATTAACTGTGTTTAGGCTACGTTCACAATGTTTAGTTGCAGTGGTGTTCAGCAAGATTTCGGATATCCGAACTAGCCAGATAATCCAAACTTTTTCCACTATCCAAACTTTAAATAGCAGTTCGGATATTTTTTTTAAATCCGAATAGACTATACGAGCAAACTCTGATTTCCCATCTGAAATCCGAAATCCGGGCGGATAGTTAGTTCAGATAGAGAGAGAGAGAGAGAGAGAGAGACCTCCGAAAGGGATTTTAGCCACTTGAAGAGACTTTTGGCAGCATTTTAAGACATTTTCAAGTCACTTACGGTTTTCTATCCGGATATCCGAAACCGGCCGGATATTGGGTTCGGATATCTGAGTTTACTCAGATACAAAAAAGTTCAGATTCGGATCCGGATATCTGGGTATCCGGATCCGGATCAATTTGGATTTTGAAAAGGGGTATCCGAGCACCCCTGTTTAGTTGCTTTGCAGAATAATTCTGCATGCTAACTCACTTCCCATATAATTCTAGGGGCCTGTTCACAGTACTGCATTGTACCTGTTCACCTTTTTCTAACTCGCTGCATGCAGGCTTTGTATTAAAGTCTATGGCCAGTCTTCATTGTAGTTCACATTCATAACGTGTGAGTTAGATTGTAAGCTCGCAAAGGCAGGGTCATCTTCCTAATGTTTACTGTCTTTGTTGCAATATTTGTGCTGCTTGAGACTCTGCTGTACATTTTTTTGGTTGTACCGTATGTTCCCTTTGTCGTCTTATTGTGCTTTATAAAGCGCTGCGGAATATGTTGGCGCTATATAAATAAATAAATAATAATGAATTATACAACTGACCACTGTGAATCTAGACTTAAACTTTCATGATTGGAAGCCATAGCGTCACAACAACTACAGTGTCACATGATGCGCTTACAATAATGTCAATAAGGCTAGGTTCACAGTGGTCAATTGCATAACGCACACGTTATAATGCGTTATGGGTGCGAACTGCAATGAAGACTGGACATACTGTAGACTTTAATACAAAGCCTGCATGCAGCGAGTAAGAGTCGGTTCACACTTGTTTAGAAACCGTATCCGTGGCTCCGTTTTTTAGCCTGTACCAAAAACGAAGCCACGGGTAGCAATGTTATGAAATAGCTGCTCTCGTCACTCATTTTAAAAAACGGACTGCCAGACTCCGTGTTGAATAACTGAACGGAGAGTCCGGATTTGTCTTGACTTCACGGACTGCAGATACACAGACAGCTAATGAAAGGCAATGGAAAACTGATCTCCCTCTACACTGGCTACTTTGCAGACAAAAATGGAGGGAGATCCGTAATGCCTACTGCCTGCTCCTCCCCTCTACGTCACCCCCCCATAGGTGTCCCCAGGTAGCCTGGAGGGGGTAACAGCCAGGAAGGCGGGCAGCGGGTGCAACGGGGGGGAGGGGGGGGTCGGTCCCCCCCTCACCTGGGTCCCCTCCTCACCTGGGTCCCTCCATCCCCGCTCCCCCTCCAGCTATTTGCGCAAATGTAATTGTAATGCAGCGAGTGGGGAAGCAATTACCTTCCTTCCTTCCTCCGCGTGAGCGCCTGCAATGCCGCCCACTGAAGTATAGAGGCGGCGGTGGAAGTCACACAGCGAGCGTTGGAACGCAAGGAAGGAAGGTAATTGCTTCCCCGCTCACTGCATTTTAACCATTATATTTGCGCAAACAGCTGGAGGGGGAGCGGGGACAGGAAACCCTCCTCATCGCTGTGCCCATGGCCATATTATCCCATGGCATGCACATTTTAAAGGTATAGTCCTCATTGATCTCTTACTCCAAATCCTATAATGTTAGTGTCCAGCAATTTAAATGTCAGGAAATTTGGACCAGCTGTATAAAGCTCTCTCTATGTTCACGTATCTTCCATCCTCTCCCTTACTGTTTCTCCCCAATGGTAAAATAACATGCTAGAGGTGATAAAAAAACTGTGTAAATTCCCTGAAATCCACAATCAGGCCCGTATTTACATCACAGAAGCCTATAGGCACAGATGTGCTGGCGCCATAGACTTCGCCCTCAATGAACTGGAGAGGAAAGAGGAAATGAAAGAGAACTCATAGCAACAGAAGGCTGGGTGACCACATGGCTGACTATTCATTTTATGTCTATCTACAAATTTTACACTTGTAAGTTTACTGTTGGAGGAGGGCAAACATCTTCTACATAGTCATCAAAACTCATGGATATTTAAAGTGTGTGTAAAGGTAGAAAAAAAGTCAGATACCTACTTAGGGACAGGAAAGGCTCTGGATCCTATAGAGCCTATCCTGTCTGCTCTTGCTCCCCTCTTTCCAGGACTGCCCATTACCCTTGTTGTGTGTATTTGACCAATTGGTTGAATACGTGCCGAATACACACCTGTATATACAAGCCCTCGGGAGGCAGTCATGTCCCCATGTGTACTGCGGGGGTGACAACGATAGAACTTGGGGTACAAGAGAAAACAGGGAAAGCTCTAGAGGATCCAGAGCCTTTCCTGGTCATAGGTAAGTATCTAACTTTTTGGGGGATTTACACTCCCTTTAAGAAACAAGCATAGGGCACAGTTCTGAGGTGTACAGTCTTGTTGAAAACTGACACGCTATTTTATGGAATAAGTATTGAATGGGAGACCAAACGTGTACAGCTAATGTGTGAATGGAGCCTGCCCCCCCCCCCCCCCGTCAGCCTCATGCATATCACACGCTATCACTTTGCTGATGCTCCTTTTTGTATTGCACTTGAACTTTTTTTTGTCTTATATCGGCATTATTGCTGATATTGTTCTAGCAACTAACCGGACGCCCTTTTACATGTATGTGTTCCATTCCAAACATCTCAGACAACTAACTGAAGTCTTCTGTGAACGTAAGCTGCCTCAAATCCTTCGGTCTCTTTATTTGGAGATGTTGAAATAGGTGCTCTGTGCTGGTCATACCATTAATTCTGAAACTCCTTGTTGTTCTCTCCAGCAAAGATAGGTCTTCGGTAACTTTTCCACTGCCCACGTTTTTTCCTGATTTTTGGATAGCTTCGCCAATCGCAAAGGCACTTTGCTTTGACAGAAAAACATGACATTCAACTTCTTCAGACAGTAGATGAGGATATCTGGGTTCTACCCGTTTCTGCAAGTTGTGAGTTGATGGCTGTGCTAGACATTGGCCTCAATTCACTAAGCTTATCTCCTGTCTTTATTAACTCTTCTAGAGTTGTTACCATGGGGGTAAGGCATGTAGTATTCAGGAAACATTTTACCTCAGGCAAACCTAAAGTTAACTCTTCTGTCTTTAAGTTAACTCTTTAATCCTTAAAATACCTCCAGAGTTAAAGACAGGCTGTTCATTAACTGCGTGTGAAAATAACTACAGAGGAGGTAACTTAACTACAGAGGAGGTAACTTAACTACAGAGGAGGTAAATTAACTACAGAAGAGGTAACGTAAGGAATGAAGAGATAAGATAACTCTCTTACTGTGTGGAGGTAAGCTTTCTCTTGCCTTATTATCTCCAGCATGATCTTAGTGAATTGAGGCCATTGTCTGATTTCAAAGAGAAGTAAGTATGAATCTGATGTATCTTCCATCTACAGCTTTAATTTTCCTTAGCTGACCACTGCATTTACTGTTCCCAATACTGCTCCTTTCTATGTATGAGTGAGTCTTGCCATGGTGTATGACCTGTGACACAAAACTATCTTCCACAATCCCACCTTGGTAGCAACATTTGTTCCTCACCCAGTTCTAAGCCTACTAAACTCACAGCTGTGTTTGATTTTCTTAATGACTGTTTCAACCAACATGTGAATATGATGATCATCTGTCTGGCATCTGGTCAATCATAAACCTGACCATAAGTCTGGCAGAACTCTGGTTAATCATATATCTGTCTATAATCCTACAAAATCCCTGACTGTGCAAGTGTACCTATAAGAACTGATTTCTATTCCAGCTCTGCATATTCCTCATTGGTCAATGCATCTTCAGTGTGTGTAATTTGCCTTCTTAAAATAAAAGGAATTTACGATCAGCTTTAGCTCATCTCTTTAGGCTCCTGAAGCCAGATTCACATCCAGAATGGCTAATGTATAGCAAGCCAATAGCAGTAGTTCTGGATGTGAGCCTGGCTTCAGGGACAGTAGTGTAGCAATGGCCATAGTAGCTTAATGTATTCACCATTAACTTTCTTGTGTTCCCCCACCCTATGACTTTGCCTCGATGCTCATGAACTATGTGCAATGTTGATTGCATGAGAATGTAGATTGCCCAATTAACTCTATCCATAGGGTAGAGGCAGGTGGCAATGCTTAAGGGTACCTACATGAGGACCCCATGAAAGTTTTGCTATGGGGCCCTACGATATCTAGCTACACCACTGTTCAGGGGCACAAGAGATAATTTGCATATTCGGAAGTGATGCATCATGGGAAACCACAGTTGCTCACTTAAAGCTGAATTATGGTAAATATTGTCTTTGTTAAGAATGCATATTATACTCAGCGTTCTTTAGTAGGAGGGCTTTTTAGTCTCTTTTAGCCCCTTATACTCCCCTAGACAGCTCACCATGAGCCTAGACAACTCACCATGAGCCTAGACAGCTCACCATGAGCCTAGACAGCTCACCATGAGCCTAGACAGCTCACCATGAGCCTAGACAACTCACCATGAGCATAGATAGCTTACCATGAGCATAGGTAACTTACCATGAGCCTAGATAGCTAGACAGCTCACCATGAGCCTAGATAGATAAGTAGCTCACCATATGTGTAGATAGCTTACCATGAGCCTAGATATCTAGATAGCTCACCATGAGCATATATAGCTTACCATGAAACTAGGCAGCTCACCATGAGCTATCTAGATATTCTGAATCATCAGTGTAACTCACTTTCTAACTAACAGACAGCTATCAATGAAAGCTGAAAGGCCCAATAAAGAAATACTAATGCCACAAACCTGTCGAAGCATGGTAAAGGTGTGTGAATCAGGTAACTGTTATACCATATGACTTATGTCAACAAACCTATATGAGGGCTGCTGCCTGCCTACAACAACCTGGCCACTTTGTGACATGTGTCCACTCCAATCTTGTTTGCCTATACAGACCACTGATAGGAGACAGGCTTAGAGTTATTCTGAATGAGGAGCCCTTCTGCATCTCCCATCATGGATTTCTAGTTGTTGAAAAAATGAGCACAGGCCACTTTCATTAGAACCATCTGCTTTACTGACATAAGACATGGGGTTCTATTGTAATTATTATCAGTACTGTAATGTCTTCAGGTAATTCATATAGTTCATGAACAACAGTTATTCTTACACATTTGCAGGATGTCTGATGGAGGGCAGTATGAAGACTGAAGTGAAGTACACATGGTAGATAACAGTCATATAAAATAACCAATTCCCAATCAACGAACATCATCAGCAAATCATGTGACCTGTAGTGATTATTTACATACTGCAAATTCATGGTCGTCTGCCACATTGTACAGACTGTGTGGGAACAAGCATGCAAGAGGGATTGGTTTGTCCATATAGAGCAGCCACCCGCACATGCTTATTTATATTGTATGTTTATGAAGATAAAACCATTGTGGAAATGATTGTGTCCACTCGAGTTCCTATGGCTTTGGATCATGGGAAACATTGGCTCTTCACTATTTTGTTTCATGTATATTGCATGTGGCTAGGGTGTCTGCATGTGGTGATTAAGGATACTAGTTGATTTTTCTGATGTGTTCCTGGACATATATTATCTTCATAAAGGGCCCAGATGGTTCCAAAAATTGGCTTTATCTTCAAATAAACATCTGCCTACTTGGAGTGCCTACTCAGCCTGTTATTATTGATATTGCTGGACTGTGACATCATTCACCTGCTGAGAGTCTGAGGCACCCATTTCTCATTGGCTATAACCATTAGGCGTGCAGGGTTTGCCCTTTTCCAAATTTTAAAACTACAGCTTACTTTAAAGTAATAAATGGCTGCGAAAAGTCTCTGGGTATGATTTACTAAAGTTTGGAAACTATAGGTGATCCTGCAAACTCAGACTAGATTTTGTAAAGAATTTGCAACTTTCACCATATTGCACACTGGGCCATGGCTATCTCTAGGTAGGGATCAAGTGCCATCATATGTGAGAGGTGTGCTCTGCAACTGAGCTTTCTGCTCCTGTGAAGTATCCTTTTAAAGTCACGGAAGGCTAGAGGTCAGCAAGCTGGGTCTCCTGTCACAGCACCAGTCACTCCTTCCCACACACTGCGACTGGTCTGCAACAGAGAGGAGGATATGATGTAGCTGTGTAAAGATGCTCTGCTCTGCCCCACTCACATGACGAGATACCTTGGTGACCATGGTGAATGGAATTGTAAGTAATAAAGAGATCCTGTCCTTCACTGCTCTCCTCTGCCACTGCTATCAGGGACCACTGATCCAGCCTACTAGGACCAGCCAGGACCCAGAGCACCGTAGCACCCATTTCACCTTAGCATCCACAGTAACTTGGCACCTAGTATACCTTGGTATCCACTGTAACTTGGCACCCATTGCAATTAGCGCTGTCAGTTGCTTAGCACCCACTACACCTTAGCACCCATTGCAACTTGGCACCCAGTGCACATTTACCACTCTAAACCTTTCGTGCATAGCACAATAAACATATGATATAAAAGACATTGAGACACGTTTCTTGCAAAAGGTATTGGTGTATTAAAACAATACTATAACCTGCTATATAAACGTACCCCATATATTGCACACACCCATATACAATGGACAGGCCCTACTATTGCTTACAGCCTATTCTATCCTTGCTGTGCTGCATAACAGTCCTTGCTAACTGCTGCTAAACTGAAAAGTCCAGCCGTATTCATTAGGACTATAACAAGCAGAACTAAGCAATCTTCGCTGGCCAGCAAAAAAAAGCCTTCACATGTCCATAATTATAGTGCTTTGTTTAAAGAAAAGCCAGGATCGCACCTCTCATACCCTCGCCCACGTGCACATGGGGGGTAATCGCGTAGTCTCCAGAAGCCTTGCGGTGGTCGCTTGTGACGGTGGCCACACCCTCCCCTTCTCACATGTACTTGCAAAGTGCGGGCGTCCCCGCATGCCAGGAGGGGGCCACTATGCTGCAAACAATGTCTCTTCCAAACCGCACCGGCTTCAGGCCTCAGGATGCTGGGATAGTGTGGTTGGAAAACTCACAGCAACTTCCTGGATGAGAAATGGATGGTGGCCTATGTCTCAATGTCTTTTATACCCAGTGCACATTTCACAATCACAGTACTTAGTACCCAGTGCTGTTTAGCACCCAATGATATTTAGCACCCAAAGCATTCACAGCACCTTAGCACCTTCTGGACCTTTATGCCTATTAGTTCTTGCCACTCACTGTAACTCCGCACACCCACTGCTATTTGACATTTAATGGTACCCACTTCTGCTTCGCTTCCTTTGCTCCTTGGTGCCACCTGGAACTTGTCACCTGCCACTGCTTGGGAACCACTGTTACTTGGCACCTACTGCAGTTAAGCACCCAATGCTACGTGGCCCCCACTGCTTCTTAGCAACTTAGCGCTCATAGCCCTTTGTCACCCAATGCTACTTAAACCCTACTGCAACTTATCACTCACTGGTACATGGCATTGAATGCTATTGGAACCTGCTAATACTGAGGACCCACTAATACTTGTCACCCACTATTTAGCTCTATCCATAATCTGATGGGGCCACTTTTGCTGTTGTTCTGATATTGATGCCTTCTTTGGGGTCTAGAGTCTAGAGGTTCTCCATAGATTCTGGAATATTGTGTGTATATGTATGTACTGTATGTGTATGCGGTAGTGTTGGTGGGGACAGGGGCATAGCTGAAAATCATTGGGCCCCATAGCAACACTTTCATTGTCTCCCCCCTCCCCCCTAATAAAAAAAGTATGAGTATTAGGTAGCCTTTGTGCCCCTCTCCCCCCACATGGTAGCATGTAGTATTTGTACCATCTATTCACCCACTCCACACTGTAGTATATAGTAGCCCTGCAGAGTATGCAGCAGTGAGGTGAAGGTGTAACTCACCTGTCCCATCACTGCATTTCTATCGCCTCTGACTGGTACCCGAATCTCCTCTTTTTCCCGGCTGAATCCTGCCTCACAAAATGACATCTCACACACACAGTGGGTCATATGACATGGCTTTGGCCTGGAGAGTCATGGAGACAGGGATGACACATTGCCCCCCCCCCCCCCCAGTGACCAGGCAGCCCAACTGACCCAGCCTAGTTTGCTTCTGCCTGCTGGGAACAGGTTCCCCCTTGGCTAAGGGCCCCATTGCACCTGATATGTTGGTGCCTAGAGGTACTTCAGACATTCTAGAATATTGTGTGTCTATGTATGGCGCAGTGCAACTTGTGGGCTAAACATGATGGGCTGCTGAACTGCTTGGTTTCCCAGTAATTTGGCAAATCCACAAGCTAGCATTTGTAGGTTTAAGAGATCACAAATCCAGATTCGAATGCAACTTTGCCCGGTGAACTGTACCACAGCAGTGCTGGCTCAATGCTGGCTACCCAGGTCACCTCTTTCCCCCTTCCTGGACTCCTGGAGCTTCCAACAACCACATCACTGCCCCCAGGTCACAAAGAGCTGGATGGGTGGGTTAGATGTGTAGTACCAGCCAGCCACCCCTTTCAGCTCTCTATGCTCCCTCGGTGGTGAACACCAGAATAGAGGACCAGTAGGTCGGCAGAGGCTCCAGAAGTCCAAGATGGTAAGCCAAAAGAGCAGAGAGGAAAAAAGTGATGTCAATGTCATGGGATTATGGCGTGGTTGACTGGTGCAAGTGTCATCTGGTGCATTTGGTTGGGCAAATGGTAAAAGTGAAACAAATCCCAGCATCAATTCGGTATTAGCAAACCTGTATGCCCCATCAACATCACTAATGGTGATCCCTATGCCATTGAATGGGGGGTGCCACAGTTTGCATTACCTATGGCATCAATAAGATATGAAAGGCCCTGCATGGGAGAGCATGGTGGCTAATTGGTTACTTCTATCACTGTGGTCCCGGGTACAGATCTGTGCCAGGACACTATTTAGGATGTTTCCTCTACCGATGCTGAACCTTATCCCTCTATTTAGAATCCCCTCTACCGATGCCGAACCCTAAGAATTCCTTCTACCGATGCAAAACCCTAAGAATTCCCTCTACCAATGCTGAACCCTAAGAATTCCCTCTACCGATGCTGAACCCTAAGAATTCCCTCTACCGATGCCAAATCCTAAGACTTCCCTCTATCGATGCCTAACCTGTAACCCCCTAGGTGGTGCTGAACACTTAACCCCCCCCCAGCGCCTAACACTTCTTCTAACCCTAACCTACCCCCATGTGGGTGCCTGGAGGGGCTGCTGCAAAGCCCCTTTTTGTGCTCAAAGAATGTAAATGTAGGTGCTGAGGCATGCTGGGATGCAAATTGCAGAATAGCATAGCCTCCGTGCATCCAAATTTCCCTGCATTGCTGCAAATCACAGCTTTTATAATGAGCATCTATGGTGGTGCCATTTTTTTCCATAAGGGCTCCTGCACACTTTTTTCCTGTTTCAGAAAATGGATGCCCCCCCACTCACTTGTACTGAAGGCTCCGTACTCCAGCACAACTAGCAATGGTGTCACGCTGTGTGTGGTGCTTACTACCATTGCCTGTGTTAACACAGCAACCTGCGCATACAGTGGAAATAGATCACCAATGCATACCTTGTCTTTTATTGCATCACAGTGCAAAACACAACATCAACCTGTTTATAAAATGTTGGAGATTTTGTGTGTTTTTTACTGATATGAGCAGTAAGGTTTCTCTCCTGTCAGAGAATATCAGAGCAGAAGAATATCTTGCCTTCGTATTGAAGGAAACTATTGTAATTGGTGGCTCGGGTTTGACAGAGGACCAAGTCATTGACTGTGTGTTTGTGTGTTGAAAAATTCATAACAATTTGGCCTCTTTTCCACAGACTGTTGATAGGCAGTGAAATGCCTCTCAAACTCTCACAACTGTTTGCTGCTGCCTGGTAACTTGCTCACTGCAGCCTGGCAACTGTTTGCTGAGCACACAGTTCAACAGTCCGTGGAAAATAGGCCTTAGTCTGGCAGTATGTAGGGACTAGAGATCATTACAGATCACCTGCTTCTCTGGGTCTCTGTGAATCTGTGTAGCAACTGATTTTGAGTTGATGCAGGATAATGCAAATGTTGTAAGCAAATTTATGCAACTTGAAAATTGCCCAATCAAATTTTACCTCAGCAGAATTTGATTGGTTCATTTTCAAGTTGCATAAATTTGCATAATCCTGCATCAACTTAAAAGTATTTGCATCTCATTGACCATCCCTACTCCGTATAGTGATATGAGCCAGGTAAAGGGAGGAAAGTCCAGCCAATAGAAAAGGACAATGAAATGCTAATAACTTGAAGTTGAATTTTATGCAAATGTATGCACCTGGAAAATAGACCAATCAAATACAGCATAACGGCTGGAACCCACTAGAGCACTTTGAGCATTTAGGGAGCGCTTTAAATCGCTAACGATTTCCCTAAACGCTCTGCCAATCTAAATATATGTAACAAATTCCACAGTAGTGATTGCAATTAGCAAAATAGCCGGACATGCAGCATTTTGGGAGCGTTTGCGCTTCAATGTAAAGTATTGAAGCGCTGGCAAATCACTCATGAATCGCTACACATAGCGATTTGTGTGCAATTTTAAATTACTGCAAACTGCAACAAAAATTTAAATAATTCAAAAGAACCAATCAGAATAAAAACCGCTAATCGCAAATCGCTATGACAATGGCTGGCAAAAAGCTTACATTTTTTAAAATCGATATCAAAATTGCTGGAAAATGCTCATGAAATCACTTACAAAACGCTCATTAAAAACGCTGGTGACTGCGTTTGCGTTCTGTGATTTGTAGTGGGTGCCAGGCCTCAAGCAGTTGCATTTACAAGTCGCATACATTTGCATCAAGTCTGAATTATTTGTATCTCATTGACCATCTCTATAGCCACCTGACAGCAAACTGAGGCTATTAATAGGAATTAAACTCCAGGCTATTCATAGCATTATCTATGTCCTCCAGTCCCCGGGAATAGGGATGGTCAAGAAATGCAAATACTTCCAAGCTGATGTAAACTTTTATGCAAATATATGCAGCATAAAAATATACCAATGAAATAAAGCTGCTGCATGATTCAATTGGTTCATTATCAAACTGCATCATTTTGCATAAATGTTTGAGTAAAATCTGCTTCAATTTAGATTTGCATCTCATTGACCCCCCCCCCTTCCCTAGGAAGGGCTCATTTCCACAAGCAGTTGAACTGTGTGCTCAGCAAGCAGTTGCCAGGCAGCAGTAAGCAGTTACCAGGCAGCAGCAAGCAATTGTGAGGCCCCTTTTCCACGAGCAGTTGACATGCAGTAAAATGCCTCTCAACTTCTCACAACTGCTTGCTGCTGCCTGGTAACTGCTTGCTGCTGCCTGGTTACTGCTCATGGTTACCTAGTAACTATTTGCTGAGCACACAGTTCAACTGCCTATGGAAATGAGCCCTAGCCCAGGGCCTAAGGCCCCATTTCCACGGGCAGTTGATAGGCAGTGAAAAGCCTCTCAAACTCTCATAACTGCTTGCTGCTACCTGTTAACTGCTCATTACTGCCTGGTAACTGCTTGCTGAGCATGCAGTTCAATTGTCCGTGGAAATGGACCCTAAATTAGGGCCCTTTTCCACGGGCGGCTGAACTGTGGGAACAATGAGCAGTTACTAAGCAACATCAAGCAATTACCAGACAGCAATAAGCAGTTGCCAGGCAGCAAAGGGCAGTTGACAGGCAAAAGTGAGCAGTTGCCAGGCAGCATCAGCAGTTACCAGGGAGCAGCAAGCAGTTGTGAGAGTTCGACAGTCCTTTCACTGCCTATCAACTGCTCGTGGAAAAGGGCCCTAAGCTATTTAAGCAATTTTCCATCCCCATAACAACCATAAATTGTTCCGTATGACACAAGGTAATGAAAACCAAATGAAAACAATCAAACAAAACAAGGTCAAGTTAATATTGTGCAATATCAATACATGACGGTTTCATAACATCCCTTTTTATCCAATTCAGCAAAATATTTACAGACAACTAAAATAATTCAGATGATTTCTAAATAGTAATGATCCATAAGTTAAGGTGAACAAAACCTACATAAACAAATATTCAATTATTTTAACATACAGCAAAATAATAACAGAAAACAAAAGCAGTCAGTGAACAAGGGATAGAATCGTAGCCAGAATCGGGTCCAGTGATGTCACACGAAGTTAAAGCAGCCGTACTAGGAAGTGTTTTCATGCACAAGTGCTCACATATGGCCAGACTACCTTGCCTTTTTTCCTCTTTACCTTTTTTTGTGTTGTGTGTGTTATTTTTGTGTTTGTTTAATAAATAGGAAGTTATAAAGTTGATTAATTATTTTCTTAAAGGCCATTCAGGGCCATTCATAGTGTATTATTGTCCATGAGAAGAGAAGAAATTCTATTCATAATTGATAGTGTGTACCAGGCTTAAAGGACAAGTGAAGTGAAAGTGATATGGAGGATGACCTATTTATTTTCTTTTAAACAATACAAGTTGCCTGGCAGCCTTGCTGGTCTGTTTGGCCGCAGGAATGTCTGAATAACACCAGAAACAAGCATGCAGATAATCTTGTCAGATCTGACAATGATGTCAGAAACACCTGGGACTTGATTCACAAAATGGTGCTGTTAGCACGGCTTTTCACGTGAGAAAAACGGGTTTCGTGCAAAAATTTGCGTTTGCATGTTAACGCAAATTTTTCCCACATGAACGTTCACGTTATTATATGAATTTATCGCATTAATGCGAATTTTTGCATGCAAAAAACGTTATCATGTGAAATTTCGCGCAAAGCACTTTTCACAGCGTGCAAACAGTTAGCACCGTTTTGTGAATCAAGCCCCTGATCTGCTGCATGCTTGTTCAGGGTATATGACTAGAAGTATTAGAGGCAGAGGATCAGCAGGACAGCCAGGCAACTGGTATTGCCTAAAAGGAAATAAATAGTGAAGCCTCCATATCCCTCTCGCTACAGTTGTCCTTTAAGTGTGCATACACACATTCAATTTTGATTGGGCAATAACTGATCTAATTTACCACTTCTATGTAGTATGACGGCCCACAGATTCTGAATACTCTGAACAGATTGTGTAGGTAAGCTCTCATACTACATGGAGGCGGCAAAATTGGCCAGTCACTGGCCAATTAAAATTGAAGGAGTGTACCAGGGGTACACACATGGAATTTGGTTGCCCAATGATTGGCCAATTTTGCCACCTTCATGTAGTATTTAACCATTACCTTCATGTAGTATTTAGTAGTTCAGTATGCTTTAATTCCAATACAGCATACTTTTCATTGACCGTATACTGCACTGCATGTGACGGAATGCGTTGATAACGTGCAGAACTACTTTCCCTTTCCGTTGCTGCTGGTACAGGGAACACAATGCAACTCCCACTGAGATTCTAGCCTTAGGAATAATAGGCGATATAGGCAAAATAAATAAGTTGTTATCTAACATCATACAGATAATGTTATTTGTGACAGTTCATCTTTAAACATGAGCGTGATATTCCATCGATGGGTTAATTTTTTGCTCCACAGGAAGTGGAATTTGCCTGGGAGGAACCAGAACTTTGCGGTGGCCTAAGCAGATTTGGATTAGTTACCTGGCTGTATTATTAATCATATTTTAATCTTTTGAATCTGACTAGTCTTATGCAAGCCCCTCTTATTTCTGTAGAGTAATTTTAAAGGAGAACTGTAATACCAGTTGCCTGGCAGACCTGCTGAGCCATTTGCCTGCAGTAGTGTGAATCACACCAGAAACACGCATGCAGCTAATCTTGTCAGATCTGACAAAAATGTCAGAAACCCCTGATCTGCTGCATGTTTGTTCAGGGTCTAGGGCTAAAAGTATTGGAAGCAGAGGATCTGCAGGTTAGCCAGGCAACTGGTATTGCTTAAAAGGAAATCACTATGGCAGCCTCCATATACCTCTCACTACAGTTCTCCTTTAAGTTAAAAGCCGTCGGCAAATGAAACAAAGAAATGTCCTCCTGGTGATTCTGCTTCTCTAATAATAGCCTATGTATCTCTTGTGTATCTACTGCAATGTGTACCAGTGGAAATGATGTGTATTACAGCAGGACTGACAACTGCTGGCGACTGGGCACAGACCTTTTAACTGTTATAAGCGCAAGTTATAAGGGCAGGTGATTCTTTTTTTTAAAATTATTATTATTGTCACATGACCCCTCTTGGCATTGCCAGATAGGATAATATGCTTATATAATATAATATGCTTTGTAACATCTATGCAGTGCATGTAAATGCACAAATTCAACTGCTGTCAAAGTGGTTCAATTACCTAAACACCTTTGTAGATCATTTACTGTACATCTATCTATACGTGGCCATACATCGTACTCTATGGCTCCATTCTTCTCTATTTACTGCCTATAACAAACAATGGACTATTAAATAAAAAAATGTACCTATCCACTAGGTATATCCATGGCAGCGATGCCCTCTGGTTTTACCCTAGAATCAGTCAGCGATCCTCCCCTTCTCAGATTGAAGGTACAGTAGAATCCCTTTATAGTAAACGCCAAGGGAGCAGGAAAAGTAGTTTACTATATCAGAAGTTTTCTGTATCAGAATTGGTTATACCTTGTATATTGATATAGACGCAGTTGCTGGGACCTGAGAACTGAGTTCACTATATCGAGAGGTTTACTTTATCAGAGTTTACTATAACAAGATTCTACTGTATTAGAACAGGGTACTCTACAGGACATTGTAGGTACTTGTTTCTCTACAGTGGAAGACTACATGAAATTGGCACCACATATGTAATGTAGCACCACAGAGGCACAGTGCAGAAATATAATGCCCTCTGTAGTGGTATTAGTGGTATTGCACCACCCAAGAGCACAGGGGTTTTGAATGGCATACATTACGTGTCTGGTTGCTGCTATTCATTGCTGCATGAAATCATGTATAGGCCCAGATTGTATTTCTATTACAGAGTTGAATTTCTGCCAATGAGGTGTAAACAGGCAGTCTGCACCTCTCTCTATTATATGCCATGTTAGGCAACTTTGTCCTTGTAACTTTGTGCCGGGGAGGGGTATATTCCTGATTCTTTGTTCTTCTAAAATATATATCTAAATTTATGAAGTAATGAAGGTTCTCCATGCCCAAACTGTGACAGAGTTGAATTGACACACAAAGCCTTAGCGGCTGAATGAATGACGTGAGTCCAGAGCTTATCAGACTGGAAATGGCTGAGATAATGTTCTGAAAAGAACTGATTTCCAGAGCAGGGCAGACTTCCTGTCGGGGATCTCAGCATAACTAGGTGATAGACTTCATAGGCCAGCCAGATGTACTGGCCATACCCAGACTGCTCCATTCACTTCTCTTCTCAGGCTTCTATTTATGCTGGAAAGAGCATATGAGAAGGAGGAGTAAGATGGAAGCAGACAATCCTGCCATAGGGGGAAATCAGCAGTCACACGAGGTTTTATAATCCGTTTCATCAGGTGAAGTATTTTGGATTATCTTCCACTCACAATGAACTGTGCTTTAAATAAAAACTAAAAATCAGTATATATACGCAGACCTGAACTGTAGATCTGTAGTTTATTAATCCCTACAGAATCAGAGAATCAGAACCAGAATGATTTATTTCTCCAAGTACAAAGGAGTTGTGCCCGGAATTGGTTTTGGCCCATACAGGTTCTGGAAGGAAGGGGGGGGGGAAATGTTCAAAAGCCAAGAGCCGAAGCTGCCATACAATGGCACCACCAGTCGCACCAGCTACAATTAATAATACTCACCAACTAACAGTCAATGGGCTTGATTTACTAAGCGGTGCTAACCTACTTAGCACGTCTAAAGTCTTAAGGCGTGCTAACCAGGGTGCTAAGTAGGTTAGCACCAGTTTTCTCAATCAGATCATGCGCTAAGTACCGCGCGCAAAGTTTTGCGCGCGCAAAGTCCTATGCGCGCGCTAAGTCCCATAGGCTTCAGTGAGCACTTCGCGCGGAGCGCCCTGCGCTCTGTGCAGTGCGCACGCAAAACTTTGCGCGCAGTACTTTGCGCACGATCACTACTTCTCACATTTCAACTGAGTTTAGATGTGCTAAGGGCCAGTGCTAAAGTTAGCACCATTTTGTAAATCAAGCCCAATGTGTTCAGTTCCCTCCAGATATTAGCAAGAACCTGTTCACTGCAGGTATATGTTGCACATAAATAAATATCCTCAGTACAGGTTCCCTCAGGCAATAAACACATTCCATCCATGCACCTCCAATCTCACAGATGGAAGTACACCCATGGGTGTTGCACACGTACATTAAAATACAACCAATTATGATGTACACCGTAACGTGGAAAAGGAAGTTCGGCAAATGAAAGAGTAGACCTATACTAGCTGGTTTTAAGTGGCTAGAAGGAGTCCTCTTTAGTTTCACTAAAGAAGAGCCTTGGAAACATTTTTACCTTTGCTAAACTATCTTCAGTTTTGAATTTCTTGCACGAATGAGCATGCATGTTTAGTGCTCTGTTAAGGTGCTTGTCTACAAAAAAGACAAATTCTAGTTGGGTGCATTACCACTTCTTAAACACAGATGTCACTTCAAATAAATAACCTCAAGAAGAACAAGGGCACCACTAGTGTAATCGATAACTTCACTTGTAGAACTTAAAAAACCTAAATACTAAAAAACATGGTTCTTAAATTAAACTAGAACAACAGGGGTCATAGAGGAGATTCTCACCTGTCCCTACTTGGGTTTTAGATGCTTTCACCACTGCCCAAAAAAGTGCTTTAAAACAAACCTATTCCAAAAGAAGGTGGATAGACTTAAGAGGTGCTCATGATTTTTGGGGCAAGACACTAATTACCCAATGAAGTGGAAAGTGGTAGCCAAAACAGGTTGCTTTTAGTGTCAACAAACTCTAATCTCCTTACAGTATTCTTATACCTTAATGTCTGAGGAGGTAAGTGCATTTTCATACTACCTTAGTTTTCAATGCTTCATCCTTTGCTTTCTAAAATGTGGAGATGAGTCTGATAAACTCTTTAGTATTTTGCTGTTTAGCTATCGCTCACAGGCAACATGTATAAGTAACTTGTAGCACCTTCAAATCTTCAGTTAAAGCTGTTCCTAAAGGTATTATTCAATACAACTGGTGACATGTAGGTCACCCTAGTGTCAATCTCTTGTAGAACAGATATATATTGTAGGCAGCTACAGGTCTCTTCCACCAAGCAGCTTGTGTGCCATGGCCTACCTTTCGTAGGTTCTATTTAAGTACCATAAGGTTTCAGTAATTTCTAATACTGCTGCTTCAACTCGTGGTTGCTTTACAAATTACAGTTACAGAAGCAATTTAATACCAATGAAAAATGTGAATGTACAATAGGTCATTAAACAGAAATGGCCTCACGCAAAACAATAAAAAAAGAAAAAGAAAAGTAAAACACAAAGGATGAGGTGGTTAAAACAGAAACAGCTTATTGACTTTGACCAATGAAGGTACTTTATCTCACACAAAGCAGCGGATGATGGTTTTGGATGAGGGCAGACGGCTTAGGTACAAAATGGCTGAAAGGGAAGGAGTCGGAGTGCACCAGTACTAAAGATAGATTGAGAGCTCAGGAACACATCAAACAGAAATGTGCCAATACTGATAATACCAATAACATCTGGTTAAATACCACAGTGTATCCTCATGTAAAAAATACTAGGTCAGGTTGGTTTTAAAAGCATCAGTCTACCCAAAACTGACATTTCTATTTTTGGTAGAGGCTGAAAAATGTAATCGTTGAATGATTTATTATTCTGTTTTTCGGAGAAGTTTTGAGGCTGAGATCTCTGCCTTTAAAACGGACCTAAGGGGGAAGTATTAGTGCCTCTGTTTGTTTGTTTTATTGCTGCATTATTGCTGTCTGTATCACTTGCCACTTCTGTGTCAGACTGGGACGCAGAAGCCATGAAAATACTTTGTAGCAGAATAGGGTTGGGTTACAATTTATTCTGGCATTATAGCTATCTGTTTCCCCTTTGTAGTGAATCTCTCATTTCCTGTTCTATGCCTAATATTTAATCGCAAAAATTATAGTACTATAGATTTTTTTATCATAAAATTACTAGATACCATTAGACCAGCTTTAAAGCACACGTGAAGTAAGCCCAACGTAAGCCCAACTTAAGCTCATCTCTGCTGCGTCCTACATCCTCAAACAACATCATTGCACTATCTGCAGAATCTGATATCTCTGGTTCATGGAAGCTGCCATATTGCTATTTGTAAATTCTGGAAATTACCTTGCTTGCACAGTCAACATTACTGAGTGAGCAGTGAAAGCTACTGCAGGTGTTAAAGAGTTTGTCTATGGCTCTTATGCACCCCTTTTTGTTTACAGTAGAGGGCCACAGCAGGGTTTAACAGTCAGATAGTGCTGTCAACTTCACATAGACTCACATAAACACTTGGCAGTGAAAGAGAGAAAAGACGATCAGTGGAATCATATTTGTGTGGGGAGCTCATCCATTGCTTTTGTTTGTATCAGACTTTTGCATTGAAGTACACTTCTAATCCCCTGGTCTACACACCGATTGGTGCAAGCTGTTCCCACGCCGTTTTGCATTTTTACTTCAACTGAGAGCTCAACTAGGGGAACGACAGCACCCAAGGTGGTTGGAAACATCTGAAACTCCAAAATGGGAAGGAATATAGGCAGGGACTATGGCAAAGAGATCTCATCGCAACAGTCACCAGCAGATACAAAATCCAGAAGGTAACGAAGCTCTACGGGCTCACATCTAAGCATCAATTTTGGGTGGACTGAATCTATAAAACTACTTTAAAACAAACAAGTATTGATACCTGCCCACCATGCCACAAAAATAAAGCCCCTTACAACTGGATGTTCATATTTTCATTATTTCACCTTTGGATATTATTGAACAAAACACTCCTAACTAATACCAAGTTCTGTTCTGCTAAAAAGTCTGATCTACATTCACAATGTAGGTCTACCCTCCTTCATGTGAGTGGCAGGCCCAAGTCACACTTTCGAAGGGGGTATAGATCCTGCAGCCATACAGTCCACTAGGGGTCTCCTCTCTTAAGGAAGATCATTATAAATTCTAGAACACAGTGACGATAAGAATTGCTATGTACAGTTAAACATTCATATTTGATACCTGGAAGGAGTGATAAGGGGTTGAGGAAGAAATTCTTAAAATCTCGCCTTTTAAAAAAAGTACATGATCTACTCATCAATAAACTCTTCAGCTTGTATATTTATTATGCAGGACAATGCACCACAATGGAATAAATGTATAGATTTATATAGATATATATATGTTCTATATGTTTACAAAAATAAGCATTGCAGTGCGGATGTCCTCCACTAAAATCCCTGAATTGCTTTCATAACTTACAGAAACTACGGCTAGTTTTCCTCAAATAGAACTCTTCTCTGTACATGCATAATAAATTAAAGATTTACACTATAAAACATGGCTGGTCTGTGGAAACTAAGACTGCTCTCCTCCGGAGTCATCTCCCCTGCCTCAATCCCCGCCACAATTCTAGGTTCCTGTCCTCAAGCTGTCATTGCAGTATGGCCAGATCCAGTGTACACATAGAAACGTTTACGTGGTATCATCACCAAAAAACATCTGTGCAAAATATGCCTTTAAGAAACCAGTGTCCATAACTGTTAGCAAATTATACAGGACTTCAGTTTACTTCGTAGCTGGGGCCAACTATAAAACTTTTATACAAAAATACTGTACCAGGCAGATTTAAATTAGTTAGAACCAATAATGAAGGACCTTCGACGATTAATGTGTAACTTTGGATTGAACAGTGAAATTTATCTACTGGCGAATTGAGCTATATATATTTTTTTGCTAAGCACCCATCCAGAATGGGAAAAACACAACCTAATTGAAACCAACGTCAAGCCACCAGATTAAATCATGACTGCCATGGTGACAAAGCCAGTGTCGTACCAACTCAAGAAAAAAATCTACCTCTTGTCTGTTAGTTTTAACAAAGATTTTCTCATTGTATAAAAAGGTTCCAATTGTCTCTCCATAGCATAAATTATCATTGAGTTTTCTTCTTCGCAAAAAGTTCATCTCAGACTCATCCTTTCAGAGGTGAATTGTAGTCCATACAGCCCATCAAAGAAGGCTTTTTTTTTCTTGTCGACAAGGGAAAGTATTTCAGCTATTTATCCCACAATGGTCCTCATAACTGATAACTGGTAATGAATCATTCCCATTATTCTGCAATGTTTAACAATCTCAAGTCATCAATTAAATTAGTCCTTTACCAAATAACTTAAAAGAGCAGGGTTTGTAGCAGACGTAATTTGGGCTGGCTTGGGGCCAGTTAGCAGCCTTTTCTTCTGGAACCCTGGTCACTGTTTAAAGGGACAAATTGCCAACAAAATGTTGGAACTGCAAACAGTGGAAAATAAAGCAGAGAATGAAAACCGCAGGGGGGTTCGGTCCCCATGACACAGATGGGGAAAGCAGGAAGTAAGAAGGTCTCTTGAACAGTGACCAGCTGACGACCTCCATACTCAGGATGTGGGCCGTGTCTTTGTATTGCACCAAAAAGTAAGACGAAGTCTAATCAACCTGCTGGCTTGACGGATCAGATGCCTCCCCTGCACATCGGCAAGTTCACGAATGTGAAGACATTGAACTCTGTGAGGATGGAAATACACAGGAAGACACTGTACAGGAGAAGACATGTAATCCCCAGCTTCTTGTCCAGTTTCCACTTGTTTAGATGAACACCAAATACCTACATAGACAAACAACCAGAAGGGTTAGCTCAATGAAACCGTTTCTATGGCAATCATGTAAAAATAGTACAAACAGGTAAAATGCTGAAACTAACAAGGGAGGATTTGTAAATGATGTCACACCAGTGAGAAAGATGCAGGGCTTTGCTGGGTTTCATGTTTAAACATATTTACTGCAACATTCTCCATGTATTTTAATTAAGCTAAGTTGGAGTTAATTTAGCAAACTTCTTTGGTGCAGGTAATGCTCATTTTATGCTCTTTTTAAAGATTGCTGTCCAAAACAATCTATTAAGGTGAGAAACACTTTCATTATGTACAAGACTTAAGGGACTAGGTTAAGAAGATCTCAAAGCTCTGCCCTGTAAGGCCCTGAAATGATCATCAGCAGTGGCGTAGCAATGGGGAGGGGGGGGGGGCAGAGGTTGTGACTACATTGAGGCCCTTGGGCCAGATGGGCCCTCCCTCAACCACAGTATTAGCTCTATATTGGTCCTGTGCTGGCAATAATCACCTCTATAGATGCTTTGAATATTAGTGATCACTAACATACTGTTCCCCATCCCCTTCTTGCTCCTCTGACACTGTGGTTGTTCTTGGCAGGTTTTGGTACACCCTATCAATTGTTATGTATAGAGTGCAGGGAAGGGGGGGGGGGGAGAGAGGAATGTAAAACTTGCACTGGGGCCCATAATTCCGCAGCTACACCACTGACCGTCAGATTATGAATTTTGTAAAATGAAGTAAAAGTCTTTCAAACTCGGTACTGAAATTAGTAGATATGGAGGTTTTTTGCTTCACTTGTTTTTGAAAATGTTGAACACTTACCGTAACAAACAAGGAAGCCAGAAGCAACACCACAGAATAGATCAGACCTCTGCTGTTCAGCTGGATCTGCAATAAAACAATGTATTAGCAGTTTATTTAAAAAAAAAAAAAAAAGTACTCAAGATGCCAAACTCCACATGGTAAAATAAATAGCATTCTTTACAATAAATGCATGAGTGGCTGACATGATGCAACAGTCCACATCTTCCTGGAATTAGGAAAAAGAGTGGGTTTCCCTCACACTAGCCCTAATTATTGACTTATATTACGCCAGATATGACACTCAAATTTCCTCTACCTTTTCAGCTTGCCATACACTGTACAATACTGATTGTCTAAGTTTGTCCAATCTTACACTTTCTATGCATTATGAGAGTTTGCCTAACTACTTCAGGTTCTGGGGTTTTTACCCCTTAAAGAGACTCTGAAGCAAGAATAAAACTTGCTTCAGAGCTTATATTCAGCAGGGGCATGTGTGCCCCTGCTAAAACGCCGCTATCCCGCGGCTGAACGGGGGACCCTTATCTCCCAAATCCCCTCCGTGGTGCCCGGGGATCTCTTCCTGGTGAGGCAGGGCTAATGGCCGCAGCCCTGCCTCCACGCGCGTCTGTCAGCGCGTATCTCCGCCTTTCCCCCGCCCCTCTCAGTCTTCCTTCGCTGAGAGGGGCGGGGGAGAGGCGGCGATGCGTCGCTGATAGACGGCGATGCGCCGCTGATAGAAGGCGCTGAGAGGCAGGGCTACAGCAACCCTGCCTCAAGAGCAGCAAAATCTACGACCAAGTTGGTCGTGGACTTTGCAGGGGGGGATTTGGGGGGTAAGGGACTCTCGCTTAGCCGCGGGATATCGGCGTTTTAGCAGGGGCACACATGCCCCTGCTGAATTTAAGCTCTGAAGCGAGATTTATTCTCGCTTCAGTGTCTCTTTAAAGGACCACTATTGTGAAAAATTTTAAAATTGAAAATACAAGTAAACACGTATAAATAAGAAGTACGTTTCTTCCTGAGTAAAATAAGCCATAAATTACGGGGCTCCTGGGCAAAATTAATCTGCCAGACCCTAACAGATCCCCCCACACCAAAAAGTGTAATTATGGGCCCTTGGCTGCCGGCAAATTTCCCCCCAGGGCCCCTGAGCCGGCTGCTGACACCCCTCCCCTATGGCACCGTGCTACCCTGGTAGTGCTCCTGCAGAATAATCTGCCAGAATGATAGATGTTTACCCAACACTAGACCTCAACTGACAAATCGTCAAGGACTGAGAGGCACCTCTGGTGTATTCTTCCAAGATTTCCAATAATGTACAAGCAACAATCATAGACACAAAAAAAACAGATCTGCCCTTTTCAACCTCCACCACAGCCCACAGGCAAATGTAGCAGTATCTGCAATGAGCAATGTGATAACATAGGGACAACGCAAGCCTGGACTTATTAAAAAAAAGCAGTTGTCACTACCTGTGCATGCATGGGACTGCATCTGCACTGCAGCTAATGCGTTTACTTTTCAGCAACTCCACTGAGTTCTTGTCCCAGGTGTCAGGAACCGGCCCGCGGCACGCCTGCGTATACGGTTCCCGACTGCGGGTTTGACCAGACTGAGAGGGGAAGCAGCCTTAGTCAAGCTAAAACAAGGCTGGGACCCCTCAGAACACCTCTCACTGCCACCACTAGCGGTTCGCTAGACACTTCCACTCTGCTGTCGAGTCCTCAGCGCGCACTCCGCGTTTTCGTATTTGGGTCAGCTTTGCTCTTAGGCCAAATACGAGAATGCCATGCACCCACACACACAGTACAGTTGTACAGTAACACAGCACAATCAGACACTGACTTGTAATGCAAGTTACACTGTCGTGCAGCAAAACCCCTAACAGTCGTTCCGAACGATACTGTTCGCTACTCGCACTGGCGTTTCGTACGTTGGGTCAGCTGCGCGCTTTAGGCCAACGTATGACAAACGCCCCCCCACACACACAATGCAATTACAATTTCATATGGTAGTGTTGCTCAAACATACAACTAGGCATGGACTTATACACAGCTACACTGCAGTCTCCTTTAGGCTATGAGTGTTAGTTTAGTACGGCAGAAGTCAAGCTTATTAAATAATAATTTAATATTCCAGAAAAACATAGAACAATGCAGAACTTAATATATACAAAAGATTACAAAAAACAAAGTAAAAATAGTTACAAGATAAAAGTTACAAAGATAACACACACGGATATTTGCGTAAAATAAAAATGGGGATTAAAAAAAACGTTACCAACTTGAAGGTCTCAACGTTGTCGGCAGGAGCATGCCGCTTGTTCGACCAGAAGTCGAGATCAACTCTAGCTATGCGCTAACTCCAAGAGCAGATACCGGTGGCTGTCCTGGGTCAGCTTAAATAGTCTGAAGTGTCCCCTGGGGCATTTAATGTCCAGCCCCCAGGAACTAATGCACTTTCCCCGTTTGTGACATCACCGAACGCTTGTCATAATCTTGAGAACAACAAATATCCTGTTGACACTTACAGATTTCAAAGCAATTCCTTTTCCAGAGATCCAACATCCACTATAGTACCCACACCCAACAAAAGACTTCCTTAGCCCAATTTCCCCAGGTTACAATGTCTATACATCCAGAGATTGTTAAGTGAGGCTTTCAACTCCAGGTGCAAACTTGATTAAGGCTTTTTCCTGTCTCCTGTTTTTAAAGTCTGCAGAGATTTCCAACCCCCTTCCAATAGATGTAAGTTAGAGAGTATGTTTGCGTTTCTTCACCACAAGTTGACATGTGTTAGTCTTTTCCTGACTAGGCTTGCTTTGTGTATTGAGACAATGGGCCGTCTCCTGAGTTCAAAAAGCCAGGCAGATAATCCCATTAGCAGAAACGCAAAGCACTTCATATGGTCAAGACAATACCCACTTCCTTGCCCCAAGCAATCAAAGGCAACCGCTCCCTCCATGGAACACAGGCAGAAAAATGAAAGAATATGTTCCTGTTATCCTTACATCATAAGCACCCCAATATATCACCACACCAGGTAAGGGTTGTAAATGTTGCCAATGAATATCATACAATTTCTTAAAGGAAATGTCAGCCAAATAATGCTGTCCCATGATATACTTACCCATGGTTTCCTCCAGCCCCTTGCAGCCGACATGTCCCGTGTAGAGTTGTCCCGAATGGTTCGGCCGCAAACTTATTCGCACGAACATCTGTTGTTCGCGTTGAAACGCGAACTTTATGGCGAGTTCGACCCGCCCCCATACTACATCATTGGGCAAAACATTGACCCTCTACATCACAGTCAGCAGACACATGACAGCCAATCAGGCTGCACTCCCTCCTGGAGCCCCCCCCCCTTATATAAGGCAGGTGCGTCAGCCATTATCTCACTCGGCGTTGCTGCAGTAGTGAGAGAAGGGAGAGGAACCTGCTGCAGAGATAGGGAAAGCTTAGTTAGGCTCTTGTAGATTGCTCCTAGCTAATATTTGTTGTTGAAAAGCACCACAAAAAAGAGCTCTTTTCAGAGCTAATGTTCTTGTGAAGTCTTTTTTTTTTTTTTGTGCCACTGACACTGCATTATACAGCCCTGTGTGTCGCAGCTGGCCCTTGCTAATTGCTATACTGTGTAAGGCCCAGCACGTTCAGTGCCTACCTTTTCACTGCACCTGTGTGTGTGACAGCTGCACATTTGTAATACCAGTCCGACTGTGCATACCTGTTCATGTTCACTGCACCTGCGTGACAGCACGCAGTGTTATATACCAGCAGTCATTGCATAACTGTTCACTTCACCTGTGTGTATGACAGCTGCACATTGTATTGTGTAATACCAGTCCGTGCATACCTGTAACTGCACCTGTGACTGACCGCACATTGTATTATAGACCAGCAGTCACTGCATAACTTTTACTGCACCTGTGTGTGTGTGTGACAGCTGCACATTGTATTGTGTAATACCAGTACGTGCATACCTGTAACTGCACCTTGACTGACCGCACATTGTATTATATACCAGCAGTCACTGCAACCTTTTCACTGCACCTGTGTAACCGCAAATTGTTGTACCAGCAGTCACCTTTTCACTGCACCTGTGTAACCGCAAATTGTTGTACCAGCAGTCACTGCAACCTTTTCACTGCACCTGTGTAACCGCACATTGTTGTACCAGCAGTCACCTTTTCACTGCACCTGTGTAACCACACATTTTGTACAAGCAGTCACCTTTTCACTGCACCTGTGTAACCACACATTGTTGTACCAGCAGTCACTATTTCACTGCACCTGTGTAACCACACATTGTTGTACCAGCAGTCACTGCAACCTTTTCACTGCACCTGTGTAACCGCACATTTTTGTACCAGCAGTCACTGCAACCTTTTTACTGCACCTGTGTAACCGCTCATTGTTGTACCAGCAGTCACTGCAACCTGTCCACTGCACCTGTGTAACCACACATTGTTGTACCAGCAGTCACCTTTTCACTGCACCTGTGTAACCACACATTGTTGTACAAGCAGTCACCTTTTCACTGCACCTGTGTAACTGCACATTGTATTAGTCAAGTCAGTGCATACCTTTCACTTCATCCCCCCCAATATGAACAAAACAAGAGGCAGAGGCAGGCTACCCGGCAGGTCTGTTCGAGGTCGAGGTGGCGTGATTTCGTGCGGCCCTGGACCAAAGTACAGTGTTCAGAAGGCATGTGCCATCAACTCCCAAGATTGCCAGGACGCACTTCACTATTTAACACAGAACACCTCATCTTCCTCAGCTTCCGCACGGAACCGTGACTTCCTCCGCAGCCACCACTGCTACTACTAGCACCACAACCGCCCCATTTGACACTTCGCGGGAGTTATTTGGTGGGTAATTAACTGATTCACAGCCATTCTTGTAACAAGATGACGGCGCTAAACATGTTACACCACCACCTCATATGTCTGAGTTAGGCGCCAGTATGGACCTAAGGTGTGAGGATGATGTTGGTGCAGTTTTGGAGGTGTCTGAAACAAGCGAAGCTGTGGAGGATGATTGTGATGATGATGATGATACTGCCATGGATGTCATCAGAAACAGCTTGTGGCAGTGTCCGGCGGCACCTATGGACAGCCAGCCAACATGCTCTTCAAGGTCAGCTGCTGACGCCACCACCAAAGTGCCATCATTCCAGGGCTCAGCGGTGTGGAGTTTTCTTTCGTGTGTCTGCCTCAGATGAGAGCAATGCCATCTGTACTATCTGCGATCAAAGATTGAGTCGTGGAAAGACCAAGACCCGCGTAGGGACAACTGCCTTACGAAGGCACATGGTGAAAAAGCACAAACGGCAAAGGGAAGACCAACTGAGGAAAAGCAGCAAACAAACGCAAAGCCACCCTCCGCCTCCTCTTCCTCCTTCCGGTGCAGCATCTTCTTCAGCCACTTTATCCCTTGCACCTTCACAGCCAGCCTCCTCCACTCCGCCTCTCACCTTGAGTGCTTCCTGCTCCTTTGCCCACGACAGCAGCCAGGTGTCCATGAAGGAAATCTTTGAACAGAAGAAAATAATGTCTGCCAGTCACCCCCTTGCCCAGGGTCTGACAGCTGGCTTGGCGGAACTGTTATCACGCCAGCTGTTACCATTCCGGCTGGTGGACTCTAAGGCCTTCCGAAAATTTGCTGCGATTGGGACACTGCAGTGGAAAATACCAGGCCGCAATTACTTTTCTCAAAAGGCGATACCCAAACTGTACAGAGAGGTAGAAAGGCTAGTGGTGTCATCTCTGGCACACAGTGTTGGGTCAAGGGTCCATCTGACCACAGATTCCTGGTCTGCCAAGAACGGTCAGGGCAGGTACATTACTTATACGGCACATTGGGTCAACCTGGTGACCTCTGGCAAGCAGGGAGTACGTGGCTTTGTAGTGGACCTAGTTGTGACACCTCCGCGGCTTGCAGGCAGGCCTGCTGCCACCTCCTCTCCTTCTCCTCCTACTCCTCCTGCTACATCCTCTCCAACTACACACCCCCAGCTCCCCAGGGCCTATGCTGCATGCCAGGTACGACTGTGTCACGCCATCTTGGACATGTCTTGCCTCAAAGCCCAGAGTCACACTGGAGCAGCTCTCATAGCTGCTCTGAACAAACAGGTGGATCAGTGGCTGACTCCGCACCGACTGGAGATCGGCAACGTGGTGTGTGACAACGGAAGCAACCTCATTTCGGCTTTGAGTTTGGGAAAGATGACACATGTACCCGGCATGGCACATGTGCTCAATCTCATAATACAAATATTTGTGTGCAAGTACCCAGGCTTACAGTAGGTCCTGAAGCAGTCCAGGAAGGTGTGTGGGCATTTCAGGTGGTCCTAGACGGCCATGGCGCGCTTGGCCGGTATTCAGTGGAGAAACAACTTGCCGGTGAGGCGCTTGATTTGCGATAGCCCGACTCGCTGGAATTCAACGCTCCTGATGTTTGACCACGTGCTACAACAGGAGAAAGCCGTCAAACATTATCTGTACAACTACAGTGAAAGGACATGCTCTGGGGAGCTGGGGATGTTATGGTCGAAGTACTGGACAGTCACGCGTAATGCCTGCAGACTCATGTGTCCGTTTGAGGAAGTGACAAACATGGTGAGTCGCAGTGAAGGGGCCATCAGCGACTTGATCCCATATGCTTTCTTCCTGGAGCGTGCCGTGTGTAGAGTGGTGGATCAGGAGGAGGAGGAAGAGTTTTTGGAAACATCACCTGCGGCATCATCAACACCTGCGGCATCACAGAGGAGGGGGGAGGAGGAGTCATCTAGGGAAGAGGAGTCAGGTGAGGAAGGTATTTTTTATGAGGAGGAGGTGGAAGAACAACCGCAGCAGACGTTGCAGGGGGCTTGTGCTGCTCACCTTTCCCGTGGTATTGTTCGTTGCTGGGGGGGGGGGGAGGAGAACTTACCTGACATTACTGAGGAAGAGCAAGACGAGATGGCTAGTACGGTGGCATCCGACTTTGTGCAAATGGGGTCTTTCATGCTGTCCAGCCTGATGAGGGACCTCCATATAAAAAAAACTTAAGAGAAATGACCATTACTGGGTGGCAACACTACTAGACCCTTGGTATAAGCACAAAGTGGCGGAAGAACTCCAAGTGCATTCCTGAATTTTTAAGGCTGCTGCTAGCATGTACATGCCTGCCTAATTTGTCTGGCTGCACTGCAGCTGCAACAACAAAACAAAAGGCATGTACATGTGTCAATTCCCCTTCGTGATCGTTACCTTGCCGCGGTGAAGGGGCTTGCGTATCACAATGAAGCAATGACCGGCTAAATGAGTGTGTTGGGGTTGGGGGGCACACCTGACCCTAGAAGATAATAAGGTTGTTGCTTCATTGTGGACAGACCAAATTCGATCAGCTGGACTCTCAGTCACTGTCAACGAACCTAAAATCGGAGGTTCGAGCCACCTCTAGTCCCACGTCGCAGCTCCGCTCCCAGCCACCGGCCTGGGGTTCCCGCCAGTGCAGAGGCCGACCTTGAGGTCTTCCTCTACTGTGCCTGCCCGAGCACTGCTATCAATCAAGTCCAGGGTGTACGGAGTGTACTGCGCAGGCGCTGCGGCGTGGGACATGACGGCTGCAAGGGGCTGGAGGAAACCCTGAGTAAGTAGATCGGGGGTGGCATTATTTGGCTGATATTTCCTTTAAAGTGAGCTGGAGGTGAAAACTAACTGAAGAGATAAACAATTGTATCTATCTTCCTACTGCTATAAATGACTTTTTTTTTAGATATGCCATGGTTTTATTTTATGTTTAAACATTTACATAGTGGATTTATTGTTTTATTGTCTCATTGGCCGCCTATTACGTGTCCCAAAGCTAAAATACTGTATATGGAACTATTGACCCTTTTTGTCTATCCCTGTAGTCAGAAATTATTTTTTATAGGAAAAAAGCTTTATGGCTGCAATTCTCTATAAATTAGGGTTACACTATAATCTGACAAGGTTCCTGACAAGAGAGAAACTGTCACTTGCATGCCTGATGGTTAACTCTTTCAAGGATGAAAAAGTTTAAAAAAAAAGGAACACAGACTATTTATCAATATATTTGGCATTGTACATACACACGTTTTTCTCATCCTTTCACATATCACCATGGGTACACTTTAACCACCAAATTGATTGTTTTCTGAATTACTCACACATATTCTTTAGTCCAGGAGAATCTTAATAAATCAGGACCATAGCGATATGTTGAAACAATGTAAACAGCTCTAAAATAATGGCATAATACAAACAGATTTATCTCCTTTGTACTGTGTAAGAATAAAGCACATTCTTCCTGGGTGTCAAGGGTTTAGGAATTAAAATGCCAGAGCCGTAGAGATGAAGCATTTCCCATTGTATACAGAACATCGGTAATGGTATGAGTCAATGTTTCCATGCAGAGAGCATGCCAAACCGTGTTACCATATCTCAGAGTGGCCTGGCTGGGGATGGACAGTAAGCACTAGGGATGAGTTAAAATGCTTCTGGCTGTTTCGTGACAAGTTCCTCAAACTTCTGGTGGTACCACAAATTTTCACCAAAACACTTCCGCAAATTGCAGTGAAGTTAATGGTGCAACTTTAGCAGTTAATAGCAAAGCCCCAATCCCTGTTATAATCCCCATATTTTCCATGTATGTTCAAGGGAACAGTGGGGACACAAGGAATACATTTTTTTTTGTGAAAGACCTTGTAGTTTATGAAAAAAATCAATTTTAAATTTACAATAGGAGAAATGTTTTTTGCTTGCGGTTAAAGAGTACCTACCTGTAAGTTAAAAATGACAGATAATGGGTAGGATGGAGGCGCCAAACGTGTGTTCTATTTTAGTATTTTTAAATACAAATAAAAGAGTATATAATATAAAGAGAGGTAATTGCTTACCTTTCCAGAAGATATAGACAACAGTTCAACTGGAAAAAAAAGTTTTATTCAAAAAGCAATCAGACATGTCATGGCCCGCTTCCTCAGATCAATACAAAATGCCTTGATAGCATACGGGATAGAGTGTAGGTGCCTCTAGTACCCTGCTAATAGCCTACACTCTATCCCCATGTTATCAAGGCATTTTGTATTGACCTGAGGAAGCGGGCCATGACTCGTGATATGCGTTGTCAGATTGCTTTTTGAATAAAAACTTTTTTCCAGTTGAACTGGTGTCTTTATCTTCTGGAGAGGTAAGCAATTACCTCTCTTTTTATTATATAATTTTTGTATTTGTATTTAAAAATACTAAAATAGAACACACACTGGGTGCCTCCATCCTCCATTACCAGTCAGACCTCCTTTGGAGATAGTAGCTTTGCAGTTTTTCTGGATAGTATATCGTACTACAGGAGAGCGACCATCCAGTATCCAGCGGGACCTGGAGTACCGAGCAGGGACGGTTAATTCCCTGCAGGCCTATATGGTGGTTGCAGGAACTGTAACCCACCTTTGTGAGCATATATCTATATAGTTGTATCCTCCCTATATCTGACCATACTGCACCATTGGGCTCCCGGTCTCTCCCTACTTCTCACCTAGGTATACTTGGCCCTTACAAGAATCACCAAAGAAAAGAAAAAATGACAGAGCCTGTCATGACCATCTATGACTTAATGAGGCCATCAGGACAGGTGAGTGATTAACCCCGCAACACCCCCCCTCCCCCCATCTGTCCTTGTTAGGACAGAGCCTGTGATGACAAGCTCCGCGATTTTTACATCTTACTCTTAGATATTATCTGATGACAAATAATGTAGATACATCAGTGTTGAAAATTGACATATACAGTATCCACAGAAACAGCAGTTAATTTCCTGTATACAATTACTGTGTACTGACCAACAGGCAGAGCAGAGCACCCCTGATGCTAGCAGAGCATCCCTGATGCTGGCAGAGCACCCCTGATGCTGGCAGAGCACCCCTGATGCTGGCAGAGCACCCCTGATGCTAGCAGAGCACCCCTGATGCTGGCAGAGCACCCATGATGCTGGCAGAGCACCCCTGATGGTGGCAGAACACCCCTGATTCTAGCAGATGACCCCTGATGCTGGAAGAGCACCCCTGATGCTGGCAGAACTCCCCTGATGCTGGCAGAACACCCCTGATGCTAGCAGAGGACCCCTGATGCTGGCAGAACACCCCTGATGCTAGCAGAGGACCCCTGATGCTGGTAGAGCACCCCTAATGCTAGCAGAGCACCCCTGATGCTGGTAGCGTGCCCCTGATGCTGGCAGAGGAACCCAGAGCACCCCGATCCAGGCAGAGTATACCTGATGCTAACAGAGCAGAGCAACCCCTTATGCTAGCAGAGTGCCCCTTATACTAGCAGAGCACTCTTGACACTAGCAGAGCACCCCTGACGTTGGCAGAGCACCCCTAATACTAGTAGAGCACCCCTGACGTTGGCAGAGCACCCCTAATACTAGTAGAGCACCCCTGACGTTGGCAGAGCACCCCTAATACTAGTAGAGCACCCCTGACAGTGGCAGAGCACCCCTAATACTAGTAGAGCACTCCTGGTACTTGAAGAGCTTCACTAACACTAGCAGTGCTCCCCCTATGCAAGCAGAGCACCCCTTATGCTAGCAGAGTACCCCTGACACTAGCAAAGCACCCCTGATGCTAGTAGAACAGAGGACTCCAAGCTACTGTAATTGTGCCTGGCCCCATGGGAAAAATACTGTTTTCCATATCTATCCATCTATCTATCTATCCATCTATCTATCTATCTATCTATCTATCTATCTATCTATCTATCTATCTATCTATCTATCTATCTATGTGGCTGGGGATACAATTTAAGTACAATAACCTGTCAGAAGCAGGATAACTGAAACTAGGTTTATGTACAGGATTCACCAACTCTCTACATCATCAGTGTCCTCTCTCCCTTTTCCTAGCAAGGGCAGAACAGGGCCCAATGACACACAACAGTATAGATAATCTTATTCATTAAACAAGTATAACAGTGCCATCTACAGGCTAGATTTATGATGAACACCGCAAACTTAGAGATAGAGATCCTTTAATATTTACGTATATTTCTAGCCCTTCTAAATGTCTGTTTAGTATCTTAGATTGACTGCGTGCTCTTTAACCAGTTAACTCAAACTGGACATACCGGTAAAAAAAATACTATAGTTCTTAACCCCTTCTGAGCACCCCTCCCCCTTAGTTACCAAACAGAAACACACACAAAGAAGTGACAGTTTAAAAAAAAACAAAAAACAGTTAACTTTGGGACTATATTACTGTTATTTTAGCAAATAAGGGCCTGTAGTTATTGACAGGGTAAAGAAAAAATACACCTTCAAAGAGAGTCTGAAGCCATTGTTAAAATCAATTTTTACTTCTTATTTAGTTTAAGGATCATTGCCAGACCTAAAACTATGCTTTCCCGCGGCCGAACGAGGGTTTTATCACCCCCAAATCCCCAGGGGGGAAAACGGGCAGCATTTCCTGGTAGAGGCAGAGCTTTCTGCAATAGCTCTTCCTCTCCTCGCATCAATCCCCGCTGATCGCCGCCTCTCCCCACCCCTCTCAGTCTTCTTTCACAGAGAGGGGTGGGAGAGAGGTGGAGATCCGCGGTGTATTGACGCTAATGGAGGCAGAGCTACAGCGCTAAGCTCTGCCTCCCTGAGCAGGAAAATCCATGACTTTGAAAGTCGTGGATTTTTTCCCTAAGATTTGAGGGTGATAAAAGCCTTGTTCGGCCGTGGGATAGCGGCATTTTAGGTCTGGCAATGAACCATAAACTAAATAAAAGGTAAAAACTTATTTCTAAAGAGGCTTCAGAGTCTCTTTAAGCGTAACATGTGTGGGTTTTATATATAATAGCATTGTTAATTTTAAAACTATAGGGGATGGAATAGCAAAAATAGTGTATTTTTTAAGATGTATTCCTTGTTTTTCCCTATAAAATGTCTAGAAAACAATAATTACTGAAAACAAGTATCGCAGACAAAAAGACTTATTTGTGGCCAAACAAACAAGATATAGATACAGATCATTTAGGTGTGATAAGCAGTGATAAAGTTATGGCCAAATAAATGGGAGGAGCGCTAAAAGGTGAAAATGTAAAAGGTAAAATAGCCTGTCAGGTAAACTAGTAAATATATCATCAGTAAAGCTAAAAGCAATAAAAGATGAGCGCTGGAGCCTCAGAATAATTTAGGTGGTGACAACATAACAAACTACAAGAAGAATGAAACATGAAGCCTCGGAAAATATTCCCTGAACCGTCTACAAGAACGTGTCCCAGTTACACAGAGAAATAATTGTTATCTGCCAAGAGGAAAGTGTCTGCTAGGCTTTATTACTAAAACATTTTGCAAACAAGTAGATTTTATTATTCCATTCATCATGTTTTTATTTGAATGTTAATTAGATGTATGTGGAAGTTATTTAAACACAGCCTCAATATGCCAAGATAAAATACTTTACAAAAGTAACACAAAAAGGGCCACTCCCTAGATTCACTTTCCACACGTGGATATATTTTTTGATTTGAATGAAACAGAAAACAATATTTACACAATCATCACAGAAAGTTTGTAAACTATATATATATCTATATCTATATCTATATCTATATCTATATCTATATCTATCTATCTATCTATCTATCTATCTATCTATCTATCTATCTATCTATCTATCTATCTATCTATCTATATATATATATATATATATATATATATATATGTTTTGAAACACACCCTAAACCCCCCCTGCCTCACCCCCCAATTTGCTACCCCATTGCTAATGTGTGGATATGGTTGTCTTTTTGCAGACAGTGTGGTTGTCTTTTCTATTTGTGTGGCATGTTGATGCCGAATACAATGCTGGATGCAAATTATTTTCTATCAGTTTCTAAGTATGCATACATGGGCGATTACTCTTAGCAGGCACTACAGTGACGCCCCCTCCCCCAGGACCAATGGCGCTCCAGACGATGGCCTGCAATGCCTTTGGTTAAAAACGGCCTGCGTCTGCGACTCCTTTTCTTTTCGAACTATGGGTCCTGGAAGCATAAAAATATTTTTTTTTCCAATTGTAGCGTGTTTTGATAGGGGACTGACGTTCTGTGGATCAACCTGATTTGGAAACTTTAATTCCTCTTTAAAATGAATCTTGCTGTTTTTTTTCTCTTCCAGTAAATTTACGACTGGATTACTTTTTTTTTTTTTAAACATCTCCCTGGAGTTGAGCTTTCCAGAGATCCTTAAGAAAATATGCAGAGCTTTCACTCGCAGCTGAACTTTGCAAACTGATAGCCATATCTAACGGGGAGTTTTCTTTGGTGATGTAATTCATCCAGGAAATAATGTCATGCACATAACTTCATGTTCCATAGCAGAGAACGGCATGAAGCTGACAGGTTCACAAGGAAACAGTGTGACTGTGCGATACAATCTCCACGGCTGTATTTGCATATGTAGGCCGTGTCCCAGGCAATGGCCACCCGCCGCTCCTCTGTGTACGCAGCATTGTGCAGCTCTGCCAATCACAGCACACAGCACAACATGAGACCTCGCTGTGCATCTCTAGCTGTGTCATCCCACATGAATAGTCATATCTGCCGCCAAAGCCAACATGCTGAAAGGTGCAAACCACCAGCACCTCAGCACAACAGGAATGGGGACTGTGATAGAGGGGTTCCATTGTGGAGAGAATAAACAGAATTTATGGAAGGTCTGTGACCTCATCCCACTATACTAAGGACCCAGTAGGGGGAGGTGAGTGAGAGATTGTGCAGTGCTCACAACAAAGACTTTTCAGTAAAGCCCTAGTTCAGGGTCATATTAATATTGCTACACACAGAGCTTTGTGCATTGCATGTGAAGCCGGTTTCACACTGCGGATTGGCAGTAGCAGTGCGGTCCGTGGACCGCACCGCCAAAAACAGGTCTTCAGGGATTACCGTGTTAGTACACAGTAATCTCCATCTGGCAGCAGGCCAACAGGAGGTGACGCTCACTTCCTGTTGGCGAATCAATGATTTGCATTGAGCGTATTGCTAAAATAAGCTTCATGCGCAACGTGTAAAACTGTGGCGGTCTGTTTAAAAACATGTGGGCCGCCATAGACTTACATGACTTGAAGGACGGTAACCTAGTTATGGGCTTGCGTTAGATAGAGTACTTACGGCGCAGGACAACGCACCGCAGGCAATGTGAACTCCTCCATAGACTTTCATTACCCTAGCGGTAGGCTGCGCTATTTTTTTTACCTAACTGGCTGGTTTTGCAGTGCTGACTTCCACTGTGAATCTCAGATGCAGCCAGGCTGGTGTGAACAGCTGTCCAAACTCCTCCCATTGTTCCATACTTACCCAAATGATATAGGCAGGAAGCTTTCACTCTTATTTAGCATTTACTGAACCCCTCCCTTTCAGACCTCCTGCCCTAAACAATTACTAAAACCCTCCCCTGCGCCCCCTCCCCCCCCCCCCCCCCCACACACACACAAGCACTGACCTCCCCACCCCCTCCTCTCACCAAACTTTTAGTGACTTGTTTTATACGCCCACCACAGTGCTCCCTGACTGGCCCCTGCCCACCAACCCTATATGACCTTTCTAAATGTGTTTACTGTCCCTATCATCCCCCCCCACCCCCCACACACACACACTCTCCCTAGCATTCATTAACCTCCACATGCAACCACTTGTGTCTGCTGACATCATTCATTCTGTAGCTTGGCTGTCCTGGCCAGCAAGGGTGAAATAACGCTCTGTGAATAAGTAAAAATAATAAGATCTATGTCAGAGGGTAACAATAGCCACTGGGACCCCCCCTCCCCTTCCCCACCGTCCACCACCACCATATGGTCACAGGGAGGCTAGGGGGCCAAAGATGTCCAGCTGTCGTAAAATGAAGTGTGAACATGGCAGCAAAACAAAAGAGTCATACATTACCTGTCAGCAGAGCTGATGCCACATCCTCTGCACTCCTCTCTTCAGCTGCGCCGTACAGTGTTAGGACCGGTTCAATGCTAATTGCGATTGCGCAAGCAGCAATTTCCACTTGCCGCCATTTGCGCTGTAGCTATCGGGAATGGAGCGTGATCGCGATGAGGATTGCGTGCGGGGAAAAAATCAACATGCGCTAGTGGGAAATGAGCACCGCAATCTTGCGATTCATTCTTTGAAGCCAATTGCAGCTAGCAGATAATGGCCCTAACTCCTGGGTATCATGCAGGGACGGAAGCTGCAAGATGTTACACTGTACATCGGGGCTGAAGAGAGGAGTGAAGAGAACATGTCGGTAGCACTGCTGAAAGCTAATATATGACATGCCTGCCAATCCAGGGGAGTTCGGGCACACACCAAACTTTTGATCCGTGGAGGGGGTGGGATTAAGAGTTTTGCAGGGGAGGGGGGGCCCGGCCAGCTCAGCGTCTCTGGGGATCCAACAGGGCTCTAGTTATGTCCCTGATTTAGGTATGTAGAACATTACAGAGATTAGACCAAATTAAAGAATGTTTCTTAAAGGAATACTATCGATACCCAAGTGTTCTAAAATGACAGTGTGCAAATAATGTCTAAGTAAACATTAAACATTTTCCTACTTTTCATGTTAAATATCAGAGGCAAAAGCTGTAATTTATTGAGGGTAGGATTTAGCTATATTGGGACAAATCACTTGCAGAAGGGGTGTCTGCTTCAATGCACAGCCAGAGTTGCATATCAGACTACAGAAAGCAAATATCAAACATATCAAACTCTGAAAGCAAAAACAATATGAAAAGCTGTGTTACATTTCCTCAGCTCTCTTCAGACACTTCAGTCAGAAACACAGGACACAGGAGCTGCAGCTGTTGGGATCTATCTCTCTCTCTGTCACACACAGAGCTACACAGAGTTAACTGATCAAGTGTGAGGGGAATTTCCCCTCTCCTCATGGCTCAGTCAGCAGTCAGTTTTGGCGTCAGTAAAGATTGAAAGTATTTTGCTAACAGTAAACAAAGAAGTTGCTACTAAAATGTATACACCAGTACTTAGCAGCACTTCCCAAACAATTTCTGTGTCAATTGAAAAAAATATGTGAATCGATAGTATTCCTTTAAGGTTTACCTTAAACCTTATATTGGAGAAACCATAGCTCTATTCCTGACCTTTCATATGAACCCTTTAAGCACTAAACTAATAATCCCCCTTAATCTAGTCCAGTATTTACACTAGAGTGTGTCACCTACATGCTAGCCAGCCCATAAATCAGTATCATGCCAATGCTCAATCCTTATGCCAAGTTCACATCTGTTTTCTGAGCCAAAAGGATCCTGAGCGAATCCAGTGTCCGCTTCACCGGATCTGGATGGCTCAGTCCGTGGCCCGGTTCACATAGTGAAAACTATTAATCAATCTGATCAATGATTGATCGGATCCGTTTTCACTCAGCAGTACATACCTAATTTTCGTAGCAGCCAGCGATAGAGGCTTCTTCTTCTTCCGCTGTGACTACACAGCGCGTCATGTGACTAGTCATGTGACTAGTCACATGACGCCTCATGTAGTCACATGAATCGGAAGACGGAAGCCTCTACCGCCGGCTGCTATGGGAGATTAGGTATGTATAAACCCTCCCTCACCCACCTGCCCGCCTGCTGCACCCTCCCCTCACCCTCCCGTCGCTAGATTCGCGTCGGCCCATGCCCCCATCCCCCGTGGAACGGTCCGTTTCGTCACTAATGTGAAGAAACATCCGTTTCCCATTGCCCCAATGCTGCAGCATTTTTGTCCGGATCCGTTCCGCTAAGCAGAACGGTCCGGAAAATTAGAGCCTGCAGCAATTTTTAGGTCCGGGGACCGGAACGTATCTCTACCAACAGACACATGTGAATGGATCTATAGGTTAACATTGGATCCTTTCACATCCGTTCCGTTTGTACAGTATACGTTCCGGTTACGTTCCGGGAAAAAACGCTAATGTGAACCGGACCTTATGTAGTGAGCAGAAAGCTGACAGCAGATGCTGCAGAAACAAAAGCAGGGAATAGCAGTTTCGCTGCTCTGGCTGTACAGTATGGTAGAGTCACACATTTCCATTCAGATCAGAAGACATTTTATCTGTCTCCAAGCTCGGCTGCTGTGATTGTTAAGAAAAACATCTGCCAATAAATTATTGCCAAAAGTTTTGAAAAGTGCTGGTATGACTTGTAGTAGGGCATATGCAGTGTGTTTATACCTTCTATATAATGCTTTCTGTATGACGTGTTTTATAAAGTGCACTATATGATAAAATCCCTAGCAGTGTAATGGTTAGGGAGGAACACAATTTGGGTGACGGACTCATGGCAATTGCTGGGAAATGGCTGATAAGAAAATGTATTCAGGTCTATGGGTTCTGGCTGTGTCTTTCTTTATTGTTACAGGTGCGGTGCTGTGAGGAGATACATCTCAGCTTCCAGAACAATCTGTTGCTGAGGATGCTGCTTTGACATTGCTTATCAGAGGATGGACTGTGAGCAAGGGAGGTGATTGGCTCTGGTCTGGGTGCTGGGTCACCAGCTGAACCAATGAGAATGCAGCTTTGGACAGTATAAAAGCTGAGGTACCTGGGTCACTGTATCAGTTGGCTGGGGGGGGGGGGGGGGGTGCCAGGCGTAGCCTGCCGGGTGGGGTAGTGCTTCCCACTCTGAGGGGCGGGCATTTTGGTGTGTTGCTATGGGCAACGGTTATATTGCCTGGGTCTACTGACAGGGCAATAATTCATGTTGGTATAAAGTAAGCAACAGGTGAATCTTAATAAAGGTTGCAGTTTATTTTAAGATAACGTTGCAATTAAAGTTTAAAGTTTGGTTAAACCCCCAATAAAGAAGGGCCGCGGCCTTTAAACGCCTCCACGTGTCTGATTTCTTTCTTTAATGTTATTATATATTATTATATAGGTATGTGTATTTTCATAAAGTATAAGTTTTAAGGCATTTTTTCATGCAATTGCCATGAGGAGTGGCTTCCTTATATGTTACGGTTTCTGCAGTGACATAAGTGCACAATGCACACGCCGTATCCTCCACATAGGAGACCAAGCTTTCTCCAGCCAAACGTGGCCTGAGGGGAATGAAGACTAGCCAAGGAATTTTCTCTGCTGGAACTCACAAATGTGTGCGCTGGATCTCACAGCTGACCTTCTCTGGAGCGCTATCTGTAACTCAGCAATACGCTACTATAAGCTGCCCCCGCCTGCCTTCTGACATAGCCTCACATATTCGTATCTTCACAAAACCAACCCTGCCAGAACAACAATATGGAACAATATGGAACTGCTGACGTATGCTTAAAGAGGAACTTCAGTGAAAATAATGTAATAAAAAGTGCTTCATTTTTACAATACAATACAATGCCTCTAATGCTGGGAATACACATCTCGATTTTCAGCCATTTAGATGGCTCGATAGATAATTTCCTACATGTCCGATCTCCCGCCCGATTGTTTCCGTGCTCGATTCTGCATGGAGGACAATGGGAAAAGATAAGAAAAATGGGCGGAAGATAAGAGAATTGCCTGCAGAATTGGGAGCTGAAAAAGATTGGGCGTGGAATCGAGCAGCAAAATCGAGCCGTGTATGCCCAGCATAATACTTTTAGACATGGACTCTGAACAAGCATAAGCAGCTCTAGTGTTTCTGACATTATTGGCAGATCTGATAAGATTAGCTACATGCTTGTTTCTGGTGTTATTCAGATACTACTGTAGCAAAAGAGATCAGCAGGGCTACCGGGAAACTTGTATTGTTTAGAAGTAAATAAATATGGCAGCCTCCACATACCTCTCCCTTCAGTAGTCCTTTAAAAAAGTTAAATTACATGCAGATAATTCTGGCAGGCATGCAATATGAATGCAGCTTGGTCACGGGCCAATCATATAGGATTCCTGTCAGATTTGACTGGTCCTATGCAAAGCTGCAAACAATTTGCATGCAAACCAAAATTATTTGCATTCCATTGACCATTTTCTCATGATCTTGATATTTTACAAGATGGCTGCTCCCACTACTAGCTGCTATGACTGGAGGAGGGAATGTGATTGTGACTGAAAGACTATATATCCACTTTAACATGATGACTGGATGTTGGAAGAAACTTACATATGAGCCATAGTCCACTGCAAGAGTTTGCAAAGCCCAAGGAAGTCCAAGACCGATAAGAATGTCAAAGACATTGCTCCCAATTGAGTTTGATACAGCCATATCTCCCATCCCTGAAAGAAAAAAAAATGGTTCATTAGAACAAGTAGCAAATGCACGCAGCTGGGGGAAAATTTCACATCAATGTGTCACACAAACCTTGTCTTGCCACGATCAAGCTGGCCATACAGTCTGGTACACTGGTCCCAGCTGCCAGGAAGGTGATACCCATAATTACATCTGGTATTCCTAAAGTATATCCTATTATAGTAACCTGGAAAACAGAAACACATGAATGTGTCTAAAATCACACTTCTGCAGTAAATGTGCCCTAGCCCAGGTAAGGAGTTTTTGCACACTTAGGCCATGTACTTTCTAGATTATAGATCAAATTCTAGATGTGTGTCCATATTAGGCAACCAATCTGTTCAGTAAAGGAGCTCATAGATTACTTGACTTGGTGGTCGATTGACCATTCGATTCAATAATTATCAAATCGGATGAAAATCAGTGCCCCAGGAGCATGCCTGATCGACGAAGCGTTCCAATTTCGGTCTGAAATTGTTAGCATGCATCGCTTGGATATGCTGGAAAATATTTCATGCAGATTCGATCAAAGAGAGATCTGTCTCTTGGTCGATCGGCTGACAAAATCGCTAGATGTACTGTATAACCTTTAGTATTTAACTGAATGGTTTGATGTGGTTTTAGATAAATCAGAGTGTGAGAACAACACCAGGCCAGGCATAAGGAAAAAAAAATGTAACTTGGCATGTATATATATATATATATATATATATATATATATATATATATATGAGCTCAAATGTTAAGCCACCAATTTAAAAAAATTAAAAGAATGAGCTCTTTCATAAAGACTTAAATACCTTTATACATTATACAATAGATAGTCCTGGGGTGCCACGGATCTCCGCCCGGCCGCCCCCTCTAGCAGCGGCTCCCTCCAGCCGCCGCCGCGTCACTCAGACCTCAGGATCAGGGGGCGAGCCGGCGACCAATCGTGCGGGCGCTAGGACGCAGCGCCCGCACTGATATGCGGAAGTGACATCACTTCCGCATATCGAGCGGGTGCGTCCAGGGCCCGCTCTTACTGGTCGGGTCGCCGTTGATCCTGAGGTCTGCTACGAGGTAAGGGGGGTGGGGGGAGCGGCGGCGGGGCCTCCCTGGCACTCACTCACTCCCTAAAGGGGCTCCCTGGCACTCACTCACTCCCTAAAGGGGCTCCCTGGCACTCACTCACTCCCTAAAGGGGCTCCCCCTGGCACTCACTCACTCCCTAAAGGGGCTCCCTGGCACTCACTCACTCCCTAAAGGGGCTCCCTGGCACTCACTCACTCCCTAAAGGGGCTCCCTGGCACTCACTCACTCCCTAAAGGGGCTCCCTGGCACTCACTCCCTAAAGGGGCTCCCCCTGGCACTCACTCACTCACTCACTCACTCCCTAAAGGGGCTCCCTGTCACTCACTCCCTAAAGGGGCTCCCTGGCACTCACTCCCTAAAGGGGCTCCCCCTGGCACTCACTCACTCCCTAAAGGGGCTCCCTGGCACTCACTCACTCCCTAAAGGGGCTCCCCCTGGCACTCACACCCTAAAGGGGCTCCCCCTGGCACTCACTCACTCCCTAAAGGGGCTCCGCCTGGCACTCACTAACTCCCTAAAGGGGCTCCCTGGCACTCACTTCCTAAAGGGGCTCCCTGGCACTCACTCGCTCCCTAAAGGGGCTCCCTGGCACTCACTCACTTCCTAAAGGGCCTCCCTGGCACTCACTCACTCCCTAAAGGGGCTCCCTGGCTCTCACTCCCTAAAGGGGCTCTCCCTGGCACTCACTCACTCCCTAAAGGGGCTCCCTGGCACTCAATCACTCCCTAAAGGGGCTCCCCCTGGCACTCACTCACTCAAGGGGCTCCCTGGCACTCACTCACTCCCTAAAGGGGCTCCCTGGCACTCACTCACTCCCTAAAGGGGCTCCCTGGCACTCACTCACTCCCTAAAGGGGCTCCCTGGCACTCACTCACTCCCTAAAGGGGCTCCCTGGCACTCACTCACTTCCTAAAGGGGCTCCCTGGCACTCACTCACTCCCTAAAGGGGCTCCCCCTGGCACTAAAGGGGCTCCCCCTGGCACTCACTCACTCCCTAAAGGGGCTCCTCCTGGCACTCACTCACTCCCTAAAGGGGCTCCCTGGCACTCACTCACTTCCTAAAGGGGCTCCCTGGCACTCACTCACTCCCTAAAGGGGCTCCCTGGCACTCACTCCCTAAAGGGGCTCCCTGGCACTCACTCACTCCCTAAAGGGGCTCCCTGGCACTCACTCACTTCCTAAAGGGCCTCCCTGGCACTCACTCACTCCCTAAAGGGGCTCCCTGGCACTCACTCCCTAAAGGGGCTCCCCCTGGCACTCACTCACTCCCTAAAGGGGCTCCCTGGCACTCACTCACTTCCTAAAGGGGCTCCCTAGCACTCACTCACTCCCTAAAGGGGCTCCCCCTGGCACTCACTCCCTAAAGGGGCTCCCTGGCACTCACTCACTCCCTAAAGGGGCTCCCCCTGGCACTCACTCACTCCCTAAAGGGGCTCCCTGGCACTCACTCACTCCCTAAAGGGGCTCCCTGGCACTCACTCACTCCCTAAAGGGGCTCCCTGCCGCCGCGTCACTCAGACCTCAGGATCAGGCGGCGAGCCGGCGACCAATCGTGCGGGCGCTAGGACGCAGCGCCCGTACTGATATGCGGAAGTGACATCACTTCCGCATATCGAGCGAGTGCGTCCAGTGCCGCTTCTTACTGGTCGGGTCGCCGTTGATCCTGAGGTCTGCTACGAGGTAAGGGGGGTGGGGGGAGCGGCGGTGGCGGCGGGGCCTCCCTGGCACTCACTCACTCCCTAAAGGGGCTCCCTGGCACTCACTCACTCCCTAAAGGGGCTCCCTGGCACTCACTCACTCCCTAAAGGGGCTCCCCCTGGCACTCACTCACTCCCTAAAGGGGCTCCCTGGCACTCACTCCCTAAAGGGGCTCCCTGGCACTCACTCACTCCCTAAAGGGGCTCCCTGGCACTCACTCACTCCCTAAAGGGGCTCCCTGGCACTCACTCACTCCCTAAAGGGTCTCCCTGGCACTCCATCACTGCCTGAAGGGGCTCCCTGGCACTCCATCACTGCCTGAAGGGGCTCCCTGGCACTCCATCACTGCCTGAAGGGGCTCCCTGGCACTCACTCACTGCTTAAAGGGGCTCCCTGGCACTCACTCACTGCCTGAAGGGGCTCCCTGGCACTCACTCACTGCCTGAAGGGGCTCCCTGGCACTCACTCACTGCCTGAAGGGGCTCCCTGGCACTCAACTCACTCACTGCCTGAAGGGCCTCCCTGGCACTCCATCACTGCCTGAAGGGGCTCCCTGGCACTCCATCACTGCTTAAAGGGGCTCCCTGGCACTCACTCACTGCCTAAAGGGGCTCCCTGGCACTCACTCACTGCCTGAAGGGGCTCCCTGGCACTCACTCACTGCCTGAAGGGGCTCCCTGGCACTCAACTCACTCACTGCCTGAAGGGGCTCCCTGGCACTCACTCACTGCCTGAAGGGGCTCCCTGGCACTTACTCACTACCTAAAGGGGCTCCCTGTCACTCACTATCGGGGTCCCTGTCACTCACTACCTAACTGGAGGCGCCTGTCACTCACTAGCTAACCTGGGGTCCCTGTCACTCACTACCTAACTTGGGGGGCTACCATATTAAGGGGGCATTCTGCCTATTTATGTGAAATGCTGTCTATTTATGTGCCTCATGACTGCTGAATTTGTCTTGTTGGGAGCCTCATGATTTGTTGGGGGCCTCATGATTGCTGAATTTGTCTTGTTGGGGGCCTCATGATTTGTTGGGGGCCTCATGATTGCTGAATTTGTCTTGTTGGGGGTCACATGATTGCTAAATGCGAGACTATGGGAAAAGCTGAATCCTTATCATATGAGACAATAGCATTAAACCTACTTTTTTAGCTTTTTAAAACAGAAAATAAAACTGGGAGGTTCTAAAAAAATGAATACATTTTTCAGGAGTAGGATGGATAAAATTGTTTATCTTCACAGTTTATTTTCAACTTGGATTTTCCATAATGTTCATGTATGAGTTAAAACGTTTGTACAGTATTTAGTTTAAATTGCGGTTGCCACTTTGCAATAGATAAGTGACTTTTGGGTTGCAGTTTGGGCACTCAGCCTCCAAAAGGTTCGCCACCACTGTCATAATCTAATGTCCCACCATTGCTAGGTTCATGTAAATTTGTCTCCACCCGGCCGTTACCACACCTATATTCTGGTCCATGGCCCACCTGTTTTTCGGTGCGGCACGATAAGCACGCCGCACAACGTGATCCTCATATTTTTGGCACGCTAGCTGCAGTGTGCTGAATTCTGCTGCCTACAGCAGAGGTCCCCAACCTGGGGGCCGCGGCCCCCTGGGGGTCCGTGGGCAGATTTCTGGGGGGCCGCGGCGGATCTGGCCTTTCTCCCTCTCCCCCCAGCGGCCGCCGTTCCTGATACCTTATGAGCGGGCGGCCGCTTTCTTCCTTATATTCCCCATAGCCCCTCTCGCATCTCGTATTACAGCAGCGCTTGCTGTGCGACTGCTGTAAGGAGGGAAGGAGGCGGGGCAGCGTTTCCATGGTAACGGCGATTGCCGCTACAGGAAGCCGCTGCCCTATTTACTACCCTTCCTTACAGCAGCCGCGCGGGAAGCGCTGCTGTAATACGAGGTGCTGCAAGAGGAGAGGAGCTATGGGGAACATAAGGAAGCGACTGCCCGCTCGTAAGGTAACAGGAGCGGCGGCCGCGCGGGGGGAGGAGAGGAGAGGCTACACTGGGCTAGCTGTACTGGCGATACTGGGCTAACTATACTTGCTATTCTGGGCTAACTATACTTGCTATTCTGGGCTAACTATACTTGCTATTCTGGGCTAACTATACTTGCTATTCTGGGCTAACTATACTTGCTATTCTGGGCTAACTATACTTGCTATACTGGGCTAACTATACTTGCTATACTGGGCTAACTATACTTGCTATACTGGGCTGACTGTACTTGCTATACTGGGCTGACTGTACTTGCTATACTGGGCTGACTGTACTTGCTATACTGGGCTGACTGTACTTGCTATACTGGGGTAACTATACTTGCTATACTAGGCTAACTGTACTTGCTATACTAGGTTAACTGTACTTGCTATAGTGTGGTAACTGTATTTGCTATACTGTGGCAACTGTACTTGCTATACTGTGGTAACTGTACTTGCTATACTGTGGTAACTGTACTTGCTATACTGTGGTAACTATACTGGCTATACTGTGGTAACTGTACTTGCTATACTGGGGTAACTATACTTGCTATACTAGGCTAACTGTACTTGCTATACTAGGCTAACTGTACTTGCTATACTGTGGTAACTGGGAAAAAAGGGGGGGGGCTGCTGCCGCTGACACTAGCCACGCCCACTCACCCCGCCCCCAGGGGGGCCCCGGAGAAAATTTTGGTCGGGATAGTGGGCCCCGGGCTCAAAAAGGTTGGGAACCCCTGGCCTACAGTATGTACAGTATACGCTGTTCTCTAGTGCCTGCACTGTGTGCGGATTTACCTCCAGTGTGTACAGTGTAAGGTGTTACTCTGTGCCTTTACTGATTGTAAACCAGCTATATTGTATGCTGATCCCTGCTACTTTCAGTATGTACAGTATTAGCTGTAAAGCCTGGTACACAAATACAATTTTGATTAGCCAATTTTAGCTCTGTTCATAAAATTAATTGTCTGTTGGCCCACTTACTGCACGGGGGTGGTAAAATTGGGGGTCAGTGATTGACCAATCAAAATTGTATGTGCGTATACATCTTTGATCTATGCCTATACTGATTGTAAATTATCCAAATAAAGGACAGGGGGCTCCATCCAATATTTCGATGGGCAGGCCCGTTATCTGTAGCTTACACCTCTGCTAAGTTCATGTACATTTGGCCCCACCCATGGCCACGTCCACTCACCACATGGCCACGCCCATTTTTTTGCGCGCGCCACATATACCTCCCCGCCTGGTGCCCACAGGTGCCCCCGATCTCCAAGGACCCTAGAAACGCCCCTGTCATGCTCTAACCCACACAGATCCACAAGTTGTGTCACTATTGGGACTTTTAAGATCCTCATTCACGACCCTTTAGAAAAAATTAGATGGGTTTCTAAAAAGGAACACAGCTCTGAAGAATATCTGAGTCTGTTTGGATTAGAGCATGGCTATTTATTGTATAATGTCTTTGGCAAAACTGGTGTGATCTTAAAGGGGAGCCGCAGTGAAAATAATGTAATTATCTATATTTATTTATTGTATTTATAAAGCGCCAACATATTACCCAGCGCTGAACATTAGTTAAAGGGACACCGAGCAGTGCAAAAACTATGGAAAGATGCATATCATTTTAAAGCTCTCTTTCTCCTCTTTCCAATGATATATAAACCGCCGCCCTACGCCTTTTAGTTTTCGCTATTTTCGCGATTGAAATTGCAGCGGCCGCGATTTCGATCGCAAAAATAGAGAAATCAGCAGCTCCATTCAGCAGAAAAAGTCGCCCTGTGTAATACAGTGTAACTATGGAAAGATGGATATCATTTTAAAGCTCTCTTTCTCCTCTTTCTGGCGACACCTAAACCGCGGCCCTACGCCTTTTAGTTTTCTCTATTTTTGTGATGGAAATCGCGGCCGCTGCAATTTCAATCGTGAAAATAGCGAAAACTAAAAGGCGTAGGGTGGCGGTTTATATATCATTGGAAAGAGGAGAAAGAGAGCTATAAAATGATATGCATCTTTCCATAGTTTCTGCACTGCTCGGTGTCCCTTTAAGGTTACAGACAATATTTAGGGGCGACATACAGCAATAAGACAATACAGGAATACATGCAAACCAGCTCACGCAGCACAGTATGAGTACAAGGTAATGCTTAGTCAGTCACTGAATTGGAGCATGGGGATTAGGCAAGTTGAGTTCACTCAGATCCATAGGATGGGTGTACAGTAATGGAGGTGCATGAACAGGTAGGAGACACAAGGAGGAGGACCCTGCCGAAGGCTTACAATCTAGAGGGAGAGGTAGGGACACAAAAGGTAGGGGACCAGAGTTCAGCTGCGGGTTTAAAGCACCATTGAGGGAGGATGTAGGCCAGAGTGAAAAGGTGCATTTTGAGAGCCTTCTTGAAGATGTTGAAGGAGGGCGCAGCCCTAATAGGAAGAGGTAGGGAGTTCCATAGTGTTGGAGCAGCTCTTAAAGAAAACCCGTAACTTTAAAAACCTCCCCTGGGGGTACTCACCTTGGATGGGGGAAGCCTCCGGATCCTATTGAGGATTCCCAAGTCCTCCTTGGTCCAGTGGCGACGGCGAAAATCCTCCCGGAATGGCGGCGATGTAAATATTTACCTCCCCGGCTCTGGCGCAGTATTGGTTCTCCGCACAGCGAAAGGCGAAAATAGCCGATCTCCATCGGGCCGCTCTGCTGTGCAGGCGCAAGTCTCCTGCTCCTGCGCAGTAGAGCGGACCCGACGGAGATCGGCTATTTTCACCTATCTCCGTGCGGAGATCCGCAACAGCGCCCCCGCTGGAGCCAGGAGAGGTAAATAAATCAGCGCTTGTCAGGCTTGTCCAGAGAGAATTCCGGGACACTTCGGGGGAGCCAGCGCTGGACTGCCTGCAGCTACAGGGGAGGGGGAAGCCTCATTGGGACCCTGAGGCTTCCCTCTCCTGAGGTGAGTACCCCCAGGGGATGTTTTGTTTTACACAGGTTCACAGGTGCATGGGACTGGGTCATGCAGGGGAGGGGGGGGGGGGTGGAGACGGTCAGGCAAAGTTCATAGGAGGAGTGGAGTGAGTGGCTAGGTGTGTACCTCTGAGTAAGATCAGAAATGTAGGCAGGGCAGGTTTTGTGGACAGATTTGTAGGTCAGCCACAGTATCTTGAATCTGATTCTGGACTGGATAGGAAGCCAGTGGAGGGATTTACAGAGGGAAGCCTCCATGGTGGAGCGATGAGAGTAGTGGATAATTCTGGCTGCCGCATTCATGATGGACTGCAGCGGGGCAATTCGGGTTATAGGGAGACCAGACAGAAGGGCATTGCAGTAGTCAAGGCAAGTAGCTTAACGCTTGACAGGCAGCCTATTGGGCCAATCATAGAGCAGGAATCTCGTCCTTTGAAGCCACTGGACCCACCGGAGCTCAGGGCGGGTTCATTGGAGTGCCCGTTAAGTTAATGGAATGCTTGTTAAACTAATGGACATAGCGTAAGTTAGCAGCCCACGCTATGGCAGCATCGTGTGCGCTAGAGATTTTTACTGCTATATTTTTACTTCCTGCTATAGCAGTGCAGCTTAAAGTGTAACTGTTGGGCATGAAATCAAAAATCAATTCTTTATTTTTATCTGGTAAACAAGTAATAAGGATGCTAATCAGGCAATCCAAAAGTTAAAATCACTATTACTTTTCTTGTTGATAAATGATCATTCCCCAGTTTACCTGACTCTTATTTGGTACACACAAAATTTGGCACGCAAAAGGAAGTTGCAGGGCATGCTGGGTTATCCTTTTTTGCTTCTCTACTTTCCTTTCAGACTTAACGAATGCAGCCTGATTGGCTGAAGCCTCTTTCCCTCCTGTTTTCCCCTCTCACACCTCTGTTCCTCTCTGATTGGCCAATATTTCTCATGCTGAGACAATGCACTTTCTATAGTGGAGAGCGGGCAATGCATACACAATCAGGCAGAGGAGAGTAAGGCCTGGAACCCACTGAAATCAGCAAACGCAAAACGCAACCGCTAGCGTTTTGTCTGAGCGGTTTGCAAGCGGATTCATGTGCGTTTTTGGTCATGTTTTGCAACATTGTATTTTTTTACCCAGCAGGTGCATAGCGTTTTGCGTTTTGATCCTGATTGGTCCTGTGAATTATTTTTCATTTTGTTACAGTGTGCTGAACCGCAAAACGCTAGCAAAACCGCTCAGTTTAGGTTTTGCTGAGCGTTTCCGCTAGCGGTTCAATACTTTACATTAAAGCGCTAACGCTCCCAAAATGCTGCACGTCCTGCGTTTGCGTTTCTGAGAAACGCAAACGCTCCTGTGGAAGTTGCCCCATCCATTAACATTAGCCCAGCGTTTTGGCAAACTGCTAGCGTATCGCAGTGCTGCCAAAACGCTGCCAAAAGCGCTCCTGTGGGTTCCAGCCCTCAGAGAGGAAATTACATCAGGATTGGCTTCAAAATAGCCACACTTAAAATGGGAAATGCTAACAAGGATTTTCTCTTTTTTTTTTACTGTAGTAAAATCACTAAAATCAAAATGTGGACAGTGCAATACATATGTTATGTAAGTAGAGCAAGTCTTTATCTACTTATAAATGTGGACAGTGCAATACATATGTTATGTAAGTAGAGCAAGTATTTATCTACTTATAAATGTGTTTTTTTCTGAGATAGTATGGCTGATAGCTCCTCTATAATGAATAAACCTCACAGAGAGCTGTGATCAACCAAGAGCACAGGTGTCAAACTCCAGTCCTCAAGGGCCACGGTCCTCACACATTTTTGGCACAGCTCAAACTACTGGTAACTGATGAGACTTAATTAGGAAAGGTGTGGTTCATCAAGTAGAACACATTTCTCCATTTTACTGGCATGGATTTGGCCCTCGAGGACTGGAGTTCGACATCTGTGCCCAAGAGTGAAATGGTGATTTTGGGTGTGCAGTGCAATACCTCTGTGATGATCTAATTTACAACCAGGATCTTTGGAACAAATATAAAAGTGTCCAGGGCCAGTCTTCTGGAAAGGCCACAAAGGCGAAGGCCTTGAGTGGCTGCAGCCCAAGAGGGCACCTGGACATGAAAGAGGTGTTGCTATGTACGAAAGAGTAGGCTGAAAACCGAGAGCAAGGAAGCTGCCCATGAATGAAACAACCTGCTGTATGTGGATGATACACATGGAAGAGGTGGCTACACATGGAATGGGAGGAGCACTGCTGCACAAGAAAGGGGAGCCACAACATACTTGGCCTAGGGGTACAAAAAGTATACATCCGTCCTTTTAAGTATCAGTACAGATAGATAACTAGATACAATTACTAACAAGGTTATGTATTATTCAATTTATTTAAAAAAAAAAAAAAAAACTTAATCACAGAAAAAAATACCTATGCAAAACTGATAACCCAATTATTTTCTAGTTGAAGAAACAGATCAACATTGCTAAGTAACTCAGTTGCCATCAAAAACCACACTTACCATCCACACCATTACGTAGGAAAAAGCTGCAATCCAGATGGAGGAAGAGATAAAGGTGACCATAAACCACTTTTCCCAGCGTGGCTTAGCACAATTCGGTACCGTGAAGTACATGAGGAAAGACAGTGGCCACGTTACTACCCATTTGGCTTTGTCGGCATTCTTAGCTGTTAGTGAACAAAGCAAATGCATTAAGGCATGTAAGGTACAAAGTGATCATAGAATACATGCAGCCGAGTCTACAGGGGTTCTGATCTGAACAACTAACTTACCAGACTTATTATAAGACAATGAAAAACACAAGTGTAAATGAGAAGGTGGTGTAACCCCCTATAAAAAAAAAACGACATTTATCCCATTAAGTCAATAAAGCAAACTGAAATATGATTGGCAGCTATTATGTATTATTTTTGAGATGTTATGTATTAGAGACAATACCCACTCTTGGTTCACTTGTTGCTTATCTGATTACGCATTTCACAACTCTTTGACTTGTAAATATTCCTTTCTTACTCCCTTCTCTGTCTGTGTTCCTCAAGGCTTGATGCTTGGACCTTCACTTGGCAAAATCACATCTTCAAATCCTCCTTTGCTTTTTATGGATAACAGACAGGTATCTAAAATGTAACTTTGAGAAAACTAAACTGATCGTGCTCCTCACATAGCACCAACATTCAAAACCTCTCCCTGAAATCTCTCTTCATATGAACAAAATTTTCTTGCAACATAGTCATACTGCCTTTCTGTCATGTTTGACTAACCTCACTCCCCACTTCCAGAACAGCTCTAGGTCCCGCCACTTTCACTTGTTTTTCCAAAACATTCTTTTCATATCTTCAGAGACCACCAGGCCCTTGGTACATGCTCTCATTATCTCTCACCTCAACTACTGCAACATTCTCTTATCTGGTATGACGCTAGAATATTTGCTCTACAATCTACAGTATTATGAATAGTGCAGCTATTCTTATCTATCCTTACTACTACTCTTTGTCTACAAATTTCAAAATGGCTCCCATTTGACCTCAGTCCGAAATCCAAGCTATTGTGCTTTGTTTTTGAATCATGTTCCAAAATGAAAGGAATTGATTCCAGCAGGAAATCTATCCTATATACTAACTGATTAATTGTAAGTATGCTTGGGACCCATGTGAGCAGCAGCTTCATGTGGACGGCACAGTTGTAGGCAGCAGCTTAATGTAGGTGGTGGCTTAGTGTGGCTGTTGTGCTGCCCTGGCTGGGATTCAAGCCGGGGACCAAGCACTGCAAGGCGATACTGCTAACCACTGCGCCACCACATGATCTTTCATTATAATTTTTACTGATAATTTTAAAGCATTCCAGGCAATAACATATTATCCTGCCTCTCTGCCATGTGGAGGGTGTGGGGGTGGATTGAGCAGAAGATGTCTGCTGACAGCGAATGCCAGGAACCACAATGGCAACTGGTTAAACAAGAAGCGACTGGCAGATGGCAGGATATGCCTGTACAGACCTAAAGCTCCCCATACAAACGCTAGATCACGGTTGTCGGAAAACAAGCAATCCCCGACGGTAAATAATGAGCGTACAACGTCAGTGCACATTTGATTTCAGCGATAGTATAGCTCTGCAGATTGGATCGTTACAAGATGCGCGAAAATGAGGAGCCAAAAATACAAAATGGATCAATTGTTTGTTTTCAATTACTAACAGCAATTATCGTCTGAAACCAACCCACCACCCATCGTTTATCATTTGTTTCCAATGACTGCATTCTAGTGTGTGTCTTTTCTGTAATTTAGACTGTCACCTGAAATCCTTACCAACAAAGTCTACCATCTGTACTTTCCAAATGTTCTATCCTAGTGAAAACTGTACTTTAACCACAGTCACAGGGCCCAAATGGACTTTACAGGGCAAAACAAAGAAAACACACTACAGCATGTAGGAACATGAAGTCCACCCCAGAGCACAGATCAGGTGTCACAAGAACAGGAAATGAGGACAAATACCCCCGTGGGAGCACAAATCCACTATCCCCATCCATCTATCTTCAGCTGCAGATCTGATCCATATGAAAAGGAGGAGAGATGCAATTAGGCTGATTTACCAAAAGTGGAAAACAATAGAGAATAATTCGATAAACCTGAACTAGATTTAAAGGGACTCCGAGCAGTGCAGAAACTATGGAAAGATGCACATCATTTTAAAGCGCTCTTTCTCCTCTTTCCAATGATATATAAACCGCTGCCCTACGCCTTTTAGTTTTCGCTATTTTCGCGATTGAAATTGCCGCGGCCGCGATTTCGATCGCAAAAATAGAGAAAACTAAAAGGCGTAGGGCAACGATTTAGGTGTCGTCAGAAAGAGGAGAAAGAGAGCTTTAAAATGATATCCATCAAGCCATAGTTATATTGTATTACACAGGGCGACTTTTTGTCAAAGTCAGCAGCTGCATTCAGCAAAATGGAGCTGCTGACACTGGGGAAAGTGTCGTCCTGTGTAATACAATATAACTATGGCTTGATGGATATCATTTTAAAGCTCTCTTTCCCCTCTTTCTGACGACACCTAAATCGTTGCCCTACGCCTTTTAGTTTTCTCTATTTTCGCGATCGAAATCGCGGCCGCGGCAATTTCAATCGCGAAAATAGCGAAAACTAAAAGACGTAGGGTGGTGGTTTATATATCATTGGAAAGAGGAGAAAGAGCGCTTTAAAATGATATGCATCTTTCCATAGTTTCTGCACTGCTCGGAGTCCCTTTAAAACAAAAAAATGGTTTGCCATAAGGTGGTAAAAGTTTGCTCTTCTCACCTGTGTCATATCAGGAAATAGAAGATTGCTTAAAGATGAATACATTAGGACCTACACAACGGCCATTGTATGTCACACAGAGACCTTCTTTTAATAAATACAGAGTGCCTAGAACTCATTAAGGGCCTGAACCCACAAACGCAGTTGAGCACAGTTGTACGCAGTTGTACGCAGTTGTGTCCGCTTTTCAGCATCTGTATCATTGATGTGTTTCTGAAAAGCGGACACAACTGCACACAACTGCATTAGTGGGCTCAGGTCCTAAAGATGCAGACTGTAATGGCACACATTTTAAATCAGCTATCTTTCAGCAATACTCATTATATTTTTATATGACTCGGGTAAAAGCTACCATTTTTTTTCATCCAATGCACACCGCAGAGCAGGATCATCCAAAGGCTGCGTAGGCAGGTGCCTGGGGCCTAGGAGGTGTCAAGGGGCTGAGATGGTACTCTTCTTTGACCCTGCTTCCACCTCAGCTTATAAAGACCATACTAAAAACTACTTTACTGACTTGGGCTCATTGTTCTCTTAATCTTTCTCTGCACACCCTATGCAGAGTGTGAAGGAGGCAAAGCAACCCTTTATGAAAAAAAAAAATTACTGCTATTATGATAATTATCCGTGTTCATAGGACAAAATTTGGGATTAGCAAATCCCAGTTTCTACTAGCTGGACCAGTTAACCAGAAACTGTGTTAATGGTTCAGTGATTTGACTGTCCCAACTTCTCTTTCTTCACTAAAGCAAATTTGCATCCTGATAGAACGTCTTGCTTATAACTACGGCGTATACATTTTCCCATTACTTTTCTCTGTTATGTTTAAGTAATTTGTTACATAACTGGATACTGGTCCAGTAATTCATTTTCCATGTCCCCCTCTATTTTCTTTTGGCAGAATATGGACTATTTTCAGACTGAATATTAAAAAGCTGTCAGCATCAAGGTGGAAGCACAGAAGTCAAACCAGAACTGTTCCTGCAGCCTGGAATTACAGCCCAATGTTTTTAGCAGACAGAAACCTATCTGATATAACTCCAAAAAATGCAGTGAAAACTCTGGAATCTATTTCCTCCAGAAGGAATTCAGCCAAAGTGGCACAAAGTAAAACCACAGGAAAAATCATTAGAGTCCTGTTGGCCTACAATCACCAAATTCCAAGCTTTATTGGGAACAATTTTTACAGAAACCCTAGTTGCTACTAAATGTCATTATACTACAAAGCCAAACAACATTTGTTGTAAGGCTGTGGTAATTGCACATAAATTACCCCAGTTTACTGCGCTGGGTTGCCTGAATCATTATTGTTAATGCAACGCTCGTCTCTTTGCAAATGCAGTAACACTCAGCATCGGTGCTATCTGATGTGGCCATATAAGCTTTCCACCTTGGTTTCCTCAGAATGGAAGTTTTTCAAGATGCTTAGAGTCAGATTGTACTCCCAAAACTAAAATTTCAGTAACTACTCTTAGTTACATAAAAGAACATTTGAAAGCAAGTCCACACCTCTTGGTGTATAAAAACATATACTTTCACTGCAGAGAGCAGTTCAAGATAACTTACCTCTGCTTAATGGTAAATGTAATCATTGCTGGCTGAAGCTCTCTGAAGGCATGTGCCTTCACTCTGCCCTCCTGCTGAAGTGACTCAGCTGTTGCCAGGGCAATGTGTCTGTTCACCAGAGGGCAGAAGCAGAATCAAAATAGAGGCAAGAGATTTGCCGATGAAATAGAGATAAGCTATCTTGAACTGCTTTCTGCAGTGGAAGTATACATTTTTACATACAGAGAATGCATGTGATTGCTTGCAAATGTTCTTTTATGTAACTAAGAGTTGTTACAGAAATTGTAGTTTGGGAATATAATACCACTTTAACATGTTCAAGAAAACAAAACAAAAACAGGGTTGGGGTTCTCCAATGAATTTATACTAGCCCCTACTTTCCAGCCATAGCTGCTAGCAATGAACAGAGAGATCCAGCGAGCATACAGGTCCCCTTCAGCTCTAGTTATCAGCACACCATGCCTGTCAGCAGTGCGGAAGGGCAGTAGCAAGATCAAGCCCACCCTCTCAAGGTGAAATGCCCACTATTGGTGGGAACAGCAGCTCTTTGGACACCCCCTAGCTTGGTGGGGTGTGCTGATATGAAGGGCAAGAGTTAATGGTGTAATTCAACCGTCCCAATAATACAACTAGTTAAGTATGCGCATACTAATATTAACCCTTTGCACTATAACATACATAGACATATCAACTTGTGGCATAGACAGTAATATAAACTGAAAAGCAAACAGAAGCCAAATACTTCTGTTTGGCTGATAACAGTTTATTGCTGAAAAGTTAAATAGTCTTTTGTTTTGCAGCTGCGTGAAATAGATTTTATATCTCTCTGGCATTGGTTTTGTATGGATTCATTCCTAGAGATATACATATATATAAAAATAAGAAAATGAGACTCCAAGAAATTTCAATTTACCATCATTACTGCACACATATTGGTTGAAGTTGATGAATGGATGTCTTTTTCAACCAAACTATGTAATTCATTATTATTTTCAGTTCAGGTTGCGGTATCGTCACCATAAAAATCAAATTTCAACAGCAACAGGTCTGAGTGTATTAAGTGGTAAAGATGCTAATCCTGCATTCAAAACTTCAGGCAGGGGTCACACTTGTCGGCTTTCGTGCGCGTTTTCTGCACAGAAAAACTGTTTTCAACTGAGAACTCATGTTAATCAATAAGCTAGGTCACACTTGAATGTAGATTTTGCACGCAGAAAAAAAACTGACATCTTGCGCAATTTGTCAGTTTTCTCTATAAATTACATTAGCTGTTGTAAGGTAGAGGTCACATTTGTCTTTCAGTTTTCTGAAAAGTGTAGAAACTGAAAGACTGCCTCAAAACGTTTTCTGCTGTTATGATTTGGAGTTATCATATACCTTAGGAGCACTGGCTCTTTAGTAGTCGGTGTCAAAGAATTGCATGCTGGGGGTTCTTTTTATCTATAATATATTCCTCCTCTTCCCTTTATTTCCCTGTCTGCTGCTTATCTGAAACTTGATCCCCTACTCACTTGTGTTTACAAGCAAGGCTGAGGTGACTCAGTGATTGGAGGAGACAAGAAAAAAAATAAAGGGCAGAAATGACATCACGAGTTAGGCCCGGTTCACACTTGCGGTTGTCTGCCAAACGGACCGGATGACCTGACCGGATCCGGACCGGATCCGGATCGGAACCGTACGGTTCTGATCCGGATCCGATCCGGATCCGGTCAGGTTGCATCAGGTGTCCATCAGGATGCGATCCGGATCCGTTTGGCAGAAGTAACGTAAAACACCAAAAAAAAGTTGGGGTCTGGGAGGTCAGCAGAAGGGGGACCTGTGGAATCAGGCCCTCTGCTGTTTAGCACT